>NW_026739490.1:947691-971352 GCF_022355385.1 Mustela nigripes
CTTCTTCTTCTTCTTCTTCTTCTTCTTCTTCTTCTTCTTTTTAAAGACAGAGAGACAGTGCATGAGCAGGGGATGGGGAGGAAGAGAGGAAGAGAGAGAGAAAATCTAAAGCAAGCTCCATGATGGGCACAGAGCCTGACAAGGGTCTTGATCTCATGACCCTAAAATCATGACCTGAGCCAAAATCAAGAGTTGTGTATTTAACCAACTGAACCACCCAGGCTCCCCAGTTCTAAGAGTTCTTTATATATTCTGGAATCAAATCTGTTATCATATATGTGATCTGAAAATTTTCCCTCTTTTGATGTTATTATAAATATTTTTTATATAAAATTTATATAAAATGTTTTTGAGTTTTAGCTTCCAATTATTGATTGCTAATGTATAGAAATGGAATTAGTATTTGTATATGGGCCTTGTATCCTACCAACTTGTTCTAGTCATGTATTAGTTCTGGGAGGCTTTCCTTTTGTAAATTCTGGGGATTTCTACATAGACAATACTATGTGTGAACAGTTTTGTCTCTTCCTTTCCAACTGTACAACTTTTATTTCTTTTCCATCTATTGTGAAACTAGTATGACTTCTAGTATGATGTTAAATGGGAGAGGTGAGAGAAGACATCCTTGTCTTGTTCCCAGTCTTAGGGGTAAAGCATTCAGTGTCCCATGATTACATATGATAAAGCTATAGATGTTTATTTATACCCTTGAAGTTCAGAATGTTCACTACTAATCCTAGTTTGTTGAGAATTTTTTAAAATCATGAATGGGTGTTGAATTTTGTCAAATGTGTTTTCTGCATCTATAAGGGTAATCATTCTTTTTCGTACTCAATGTGTTATTGTATTGTACTACACTGAATTACTTATGAATGTTGAAATAGACTTACATTCCTCAAATGAACCACTCTAGTACTTACTGTATTATCCTTTTTGTATATTGCTGGATCCTATTTGTTAATACTTGTTAAGGGATTTTTCATCTGTCTTCGTGGAGACATGTTGGTAATTTCCATTTTTTGTAATAACTACAAGTTTATGGGCTTGAATAATATGTGAGGACACACTGTAGAAACACATGAAATGTATTTCTTAGCATTTATTTTTTAGAAGGTATTTTTTTCTTCATTAACTGTCAGATGGAATTTACTTGTGAGGCCATCTGGACCTGGCATTTTCTTTTTAGAAAGGTTTACAACAGTAATGAAATTCCTTTAATAGATATAGTAATATTAAATTTATTTCTCCTTGAAAAGTTTTCGTAGTTTGTATTTTTCAAAGATATTGGTCCTTTTATCCTATCAAATTTGTGGATACAAACTGTTCATATATTTCTTCATTATTCTTTAATGTCCATGGGATCAGCAGTGATGATCCTTCTTTTAATTCTGATATTCCTAATTTCTGTTCTTTTTTGTGTTTGTGTGGATGTCCTGGCCAGATTTTATCAATTTTATTAATTTATATCATTTGGAAGATGGATCTTTTGGTTTTATTGATTTTTCTCTATTTTTTCTGTACTTATTTCTAATTTTTATTACATACTTTCTTCTACTTTCTTTAGTTTAAAACTTTCCTCCTTTCACTATATTTCTAATGTAGAAGCTTAGGTTAATGAATATTCAGTTTTTTTCCTATAGTGCTTAGAAGGAAGTTTTTAGCATTGTAAATTTCCCTCTAAGTATTGCTATAGTTGCTTCCCACAAATTTTGATGTTATATTTTCATCTTTATTTAATTCAAAATATTTTGAAATTTTTCTGAAGACTTCTTATTGTACACATGCATTATTGAGAAGTGTGTTGTTTGATTTCCTAATATTTTGGAGTTTTCCAGCTCTTTTCTTTAGTTATAGTTTATTTCCATATGCTCTAAGGACATACTTTATATGATTTTTATTTTTTTAATTTGTAAGGTATGTTTATTGGGCCAGAAATTGATCTTCATTGGCAAAAGTTTTATGTGTGCATGAGAAGAATGTGTATTCTGCTGTTGTCAGATAGAATATTATATAAACATCAACTAGATCAAGTTCATTCATAGTGTTCTAATCATCTGTATCCTTACTGGTCTTCTGCTGTTTAATTTATCAATTACTGACAAAAGAGTATTGAAATTTCCAGCTATAATAGTGGATTTCTCTATATCTCCTTTCAGTTATATGATTTTTTTTCACATATTTTGTCACTTTACTGTTAGATACATTAATGTTCAGGATTGTCATGCCTTCTTATGGCTTTGCCTCCTTTATCATTATGTAATATCCTTATTTTATTCCTGATAATTTTCCTTGTTCTGAAGTATACTTTGTTTGAATTTAACATGCTATTTCATCTTTCTTCTGGTTATTTTTAGCATAGTATATATTTCCCATTCCTTTACTATTAATGTATCTGAGTCTTTGTATTTAAAGGGAGTTGAAAAGGTATTTTAAAAATACATACATTTAGGTTTTTTCTTTATTAACCAATATGACAATCCCTGTTTTTTAATTGGTGTATTTAAGAAATACCGATTTTAAATAATTATTGATGATGTTGGCTTACATTGTTACATATGCGTAACTACCTTTTATTCATGCCATTTCTTCTTTTTAGCTTTTTATTCTATGCCTTTCTTGTTTTTTATTGAGCCTTTTATATGATGCAATTTTTATTTCCTTTCTTGGCTATGCTTTAAAAAGAAATTTTTAATGGTTTCCCTCAGGTTTACAATATCGATTTTTTAATAATGCATGTTCACTTTCAAATATTATTATCACCTCAGGTGTAGTGTAGATATTTTAGAAGAGTGTAGTCTTCATTTCTCCCTCTCATCCCTTGTGACATTGCTATCATGTATTTCATGTAGCCACATGTTCCTGTATCTGTAAGGTATTTCCTTCCCTCTCTCAAAATATTCTTATTTTATTTTAGTTTACCTTCAGTTTAAATATGATATTACTAGGTGTTTTTCTTTATCAGTAGTCATCTTTTTGGTGTGCTATATCTCCTTGGTCTTACAGGTTGGTGTCTGTCATTAATTTTGGAAAGTTCATGGACAGTATTACTTCAAATACTTCTTTTGCCCTGTTCTCTTTTTCTTCTCCTTTTGGTATTCCAATTATGTGTATATTATACCTCTGATACTGTCATACAGTTCTCAGATGTTCTGTTCTGTGTTTGTTTGTTCCTTTGTTTGACATTCTTCTTTTCCCTCCATGCATTTTAGTTTGGAAAGCTAATATTGATCTATTCTTACCTCAGCTCTGTTGAGGCTCCTGATGATCCTGTCAAAGGCATTCTTTATTTCTACTATTGTTTTTTTTTTTAAATCATATCATTTTGATTCTTTCTTAGACCTTCCATCTCTCTGCTGACATAACACATCTGCATGATGTCTACTTTTTCCACTAGAACTCTTAACATATAATCATAGCTATTTAAATTCTCTGTCTGATAATTCCAACATCTGTGTCATATCTAAATCTAATTTTGATGTTTATTTTGTCTCTTCAGAATGTATCTTTTTTTCTTGCTTTTTTGGCATGCCTGTGATTTTTTTTTTCTTTTTGCCTAAAGAGGGACATGTGGTATCTTGTAATAGAAATTAGATTGTGTTTAATGTTTGTTGTAGCTATAGGTAACATAGGCTTCAAATTCTCTCTGTGTCCTTGCTGTTGTCTCCTTTCTTAGTTTTAGGGTTTTTCTTTTTACCTCTTCAAAGAGATAATCTGTGTTTTCCAGCAATTTTAACTATAATTCAATTACGCTAGAGGTTTTTTGAAGCGTGGGTAGGATGTAGGGGAGGAAGAACATTCTGTGGTCTCATAATTCTCAGTCTTGGGGACATTGTCCTCACCGTGTTTCTGTGCTTCCCTATGCCTTATAATCCCTTCTTGACTCTAGTGCTCCCAGTCTATTTCCTAGATGGATGATTTGAGGTTTAGATTTTTTTCCTCTTATATGAAACAGAAATGCTATGGCTGGGGCAGAATTCCCTTCCCCAATAGGATGTGTTTCAGAATTGCACTCTGGTAAAATCCAGGCCTTGGAGATTAGGCTTTTCTTTGGGAGAAGAATCTGGTAGAATTTAAAACCTAATGTAAACTATGAACATCAGTTAAAAATTATGTACTAATATTGGGTAATAAGTTGTAACAAATGCATGTTACTAATGCAAGATATTAATAATAGGGGAAACTTTGCAGGGAGAAAGGGAATATATAGAAATTCTTCATACTATCTATTCAATTTATTTGTAAGCCTAAGACTAATATAGTCTATTCATTTAAACCACACACACACACACACACAAATACACTTATGGAAATCAACAGAATAATATTTCAAAGGAAATATGTAGCCTTGGATTGTTATGGTCAAAAGAAGGAAGGCTAAGCATTAGTTATACGAGTGTCTAACTTAAAAAGTTGGAAAGAACAATAGAATAAATCCTCAAATCAGAAAAAGAATATAATAAATATGAGAGCAAAAATTAATGAAATATGAAAGAAGCATGTAATATAGTAAAGTTTTTTAAAGAAGAATAATGAAATGCATAGAAGGCTGACAAAATGAACAGTAAAAAGAGAAAGCACAAACAAAGCCTTTAGTAATTTAGCATAAATAAAAAGATAACTAGAAGACAAAAATGGTCACCTTGTCAAATTCTCTGATAATTTGGAGGACACAAATTACTTTCTGTTAAAAATATATCTTTCAGAAATTGACATAAGAAATAAGAAAAAATTTAGCTGTACAACTGGTATGGACATTTAAGCCTTTACAAAAAATTCTCTGCCCACAATACCTCCCTAAAGAATCTAACAGTGAACACAACTAAATGTACACAAGTGCCAGTCCTAAATAGTTATACAGGAAATAATACAAATGCAGGCATAATCCATAAATGGAAAATTTATATATTGAACCTCTCTAAAAACTGCTCTGTGAAAACCCTGTTAAGAGAATAAAAAGACAAACTACAGACTTGGAGAAAATGTTTACAAACCTATCTGACAAAGATTTTGTAACTTTAGGATATAAATGACTCTCAAAACACAGAAGTTAAAAAAATCCAAATATATATAATATGGGTTAAAGACATGACAAAACATTTGAAGATACACAGATTTCAAATAAGCACATGAAAAGTACTCCACATAATTGTCCACTAGGAAATTGCAATTTTAAAGCACAATAATATCAGAATGGCTAAATTTAAAAAAATTGTGAAAACACTAAATGCTGGTAAGGATGTAGAAAAACTCGATTGCATGTTAGTGGGAATATAAAGTGGAACAATCAGTACGGAAATTAGTTTGGCATTTTCTTTTAAAACTAAAAGTGCACAGAATAGTCAGCTGATCTTTGACAAAAGAGCAAAGGAAATACAGTAGAACAAAGACAGTCTTTTAAACAAATAGTTCTGGAAAACTGGACATTCACACTAAAAAAAAATCAGTGTAGACACAGAATTTTTACTTATTCACAATAAATATCTCAAAATGTATGATAGGCCTAAATTTAAAACACAAAACTATGAAACTCCTCGAAATAACATAGAAAACCTAAATGATCTTGTGGATGGCAATGATTTTTTTTTTTTTTTGCCAATGACTTTTTAGATACAACAGTGAAGGCACAAGGCATAAAAGAAATAATTGACAAGCTGGACTTCAGTAAAATTAAAAATTTTTGCTCTGAACGAGATGATGTCAAGAGAATAAGCAGATGAGCCACAGACTGGGAGAATATATTTGCAAAGCACACATCTGGTAAAGGACTATTAGCCAAAATATAAAAAGAGCTCTTGAAATTCAACCATAAAAAACAAACAAACAAACAAAACTTGATTTAAAAATCAGACAAGACCTTAACTGAAACCTCACTAAAAAAGATATGCCTATGTCAAATAAGCATATGAAAAGATGGTCACTACCATATGTCATTAGAGATACAAAATTTAAACAACGATGGGATACAACTATATACTCATTAGAATGACCAAAACCTGGTGCACTTATACTACCAAATGCTGGTGAGGATGTGGAGCAACAGGAACTCATTCATTGCTGATGAGAATGCAAATGGCATAGACAATTTGGAAGACAGTTTGTTGATTTCTTAAAAACAGAACACCAAAACAAACAAAGATATGACCCAACAATGATGCTTTTTGGCATCTACCCAAAAGAGTTGCAAACTCATGCCCACACAAAAATCTGCACATTGATGTTTATAGCAGCTTTATTCATAATTGCTAAAACTTGGAAGCAACCAAGACAGTCTTCAGTAGGTGAAGGGATAAATAAACCATGGAGACCCAGATAGTAAAGTGTTATTCTGTGTTAAAAGGAAGTGAGCCATCAAGCCATGTAAAGACATGAAGGAATCATTTTTTTTTTTTTTTTTAAGATTTTATTTATTTATTTATTTGTAAGAGAGAGTGAGAGCGAGCACAGGCAGACAGAGTGGAAGGCAGAGTCAGAGGGAGAAGCAGGCTCCCTGCGGAGCAAGGAGCCCGATGTGGGACTCGATCCCAGGACGCTGGGATCATGACCTGAGCCGAAGGCAGCTGCTTAACCAACTGAGCCACCCAGGCGTCCCAGACATGAAGGAATCTTAAATGTATATTGCTAAGTGAAAGATGCCAATCTGAAGAGGCTACCTACTGTATATATCAAGTGTATAATATTCTGGAAAAAGTAAAAACCATGGAAACAGTAAAAAGAACAGTGATTTTCAGGGGTTAAGGGAGAGGGATGAATAGGTGGAACATAGAGAATTTTCGGGCAGTGAAAATACTCTGTATGATACTATAATGATGTATATATATATCATTTATTCATTTGTCCAAACCCATAGAGTTATTAACACTGAATCATAGACTGAGCCATAATGTAAACTATAGACTTTGGGTTAATATGATGTGTCAATGTAGGTTCATCAGTTGTTACAAATGTTCCTTGCTAAGGGAGGATGTGAAAATTGGGGAGGTTATACATTTCTGAAGGTTGGGAGTATAAGGAAAACCTTGTACTTTCTGCTCAATTTTGCCTTGCATCCGGTACTTTTTAAAAAAGTTTTTAAACAAAAAACTAGCATTTACACACTCATACAAACTTGTGCATGAATGTTCTTAACAGCTTTATTTGTAATAGACAAAAAAATCAAAACAACCCAAATTTCTTTTAATAGGAGAGTGGTTAAACACATGAAGGCATATCTATACCATGAAATAGAATACTGCTTGATGATAGAAGAACAACTCTTGTTACACACACAACTTGGATGGATTGTCACATAATTATATTGACCGACAAAAGCTAATCACAAAAGCTTACACAGTGTACAAACTAATTTATATAACATTCTTGAAGTAATGTAGTAATAGGGATGGAAAACAGATTAGTGGTGTTGAGGGGATAGAGCTTTAGGGGGAGGTGGTATGGGTGGCTGTAAGTTGTAAGGTATGATGCATCTTGACTGTGGGGGTAGTTCCTAAAGTTACACATAGAATAAAATTAGATACACGCATGTGAAAGCATGTGTAACTGGTAAAATATGAAAAAGGTGTGTGGATTGTACTAATAGCAATTTCATGGTGGTGTTATTGTACTGTAATTATGAAAGATGCTAACATTGGCAGAGGGTGGATGAAAAGTGCATGGGTCCTGTGTGTGTGTGTGTGTGTGTGTGTGTGTGTAAAACTTCCTGTTACTCTATGTTAAAAAGCTTAAAAATCATGTTTTTTGTAATAAAAATATTTGATTACTATATTTTGAAGTGAATTAAAATATATTAAAGTTATAACTGCTGAATAATTTGGTAACATAACATGGCATTTTCATTTCAGCAGTAACTAAATTAAAAAACTTTCAGATATAAAACATATGCAATTTGTTATATTATATGAAAGCACACTGACAAATTATTATTTTGGAAGGTAGTCAGGCATGGATAGATATGTGTTGACTATACCAAACATTTTTATTACCAATATTTTCCCATGAAAATGATTTTTAATTAGTATTTAATTTGTTTTAATGACCAATTACTTCTAGAGTCATTCTTTTCTTATTAATCTTTTCATGATTTCTTACTATTTAATATCTAGTTGAATTATAGCATGTATTTCTATCTTAGATGGTAGCTTTCAAAATTTGTTTTAAAATTTCTCTAAGGTACTATTTGTAGTTCATATTGCTTCCTAGTGAAGGTTATGGTGGATATATCTATAAAAGTTAAGACCCATGTTTTTTCCTCAATACCTTCAGTGTAGGATTGAGTGAAATGGGCTTAGCAGTCAATTTCATAATATTAAAGATGTTCTGTATTAATGTTTTCATCTTTTGGAATTTTGGACTCTCTGAATGAAATCAAAACTCTATTAAGGCAAATATTTTCATTTTGAAAAGTCTTGGAGGGCCTGGGGGGTTCAGTGGGCTAAGCCTCTGCCTTTGGCTCAGGTCATGATCTCAGGATCCTGGGATAGAGTCCCCCATTGGGCTCTCTGTTTGGCAGGGAGCCTGCTTCCTCCTCTCTCTCTCTCTGCCTGCTTCTCTGCCTACTTTGATCTCTCTCTGTCAAATAAATAAGTAAAATCTTTAAAAAAAAAGTCTTGATCATAGCAATGTATTTCATATATGAGTAACTTCTCTTTTCTGTTTCATTGAATGATAAGAGTTACCATTTTTCTTTAGCGATATTTTCATGAGACTCTAAGATACTTCATATGCTTTAGCTCATTTAATTACTACATATCTTGCTAGAGGCCAGGTAGTTACGGGGGGGATACAAAAGAAACAGAAATATCAATAAAAACAAAATATGCCCTCATAGATCATAATTCTAAGTAAAGAAATTATTATTTTTTGATTCATCAAGGTACTGAGAGTGTATTTTTCTCACTAATGCAAGTAGCTCCTATAATGAATTTGTTCTCCAAACTAATTCTGTGGGGGTACTGAGTAAGAAATATTAATCATAGGTTTATAGAAGGGCAATGATAAATATTCTCTGTTTTAGAGTCATTAGTATAATATTCTTTTGGACTATAGTCTCTGCATTATTCTTTGTCACAGATCGTCCTCTTCCTCAACAAAGTCAGAGAATATAATACTTCTTTCCTTCAAAAAGGAAGTATCCACTGTGGCTTTGAATTCATCATTTGAATCTGCATTCTTCAAGTTTGTCCAGGGCTGCCCAAGGTGTGGCCTTCAAGTATTCAGCACCATGCCAGAGCACAAAGTTATTGACAAAGGTGGGGGTGGGAGGGTGGGGAACCACCATAGTCTAGGGGAAATGACACACAGGGGTCCACAAGATTTTCTTCTACTTAACGCCAGCCTCATGATATGCAAAGTGTGACCTATGTTATTTAAATGTAACTGTCATATCAGGGCCTCCTCACCTAAACAGATAGTAGTCTTGCAAGTTTCACCCTCTTTTGTGGTACACAATTGTTCTTATTGTTCACTTATAAAAATGTAAGGAACATAGTTTGCTTACTTTTTTCCTAGGACAGTGTTGAAGTAGGTTTAAGGGATTATCCTACTTTTTTATTCTGATGGCTATATAGCACATTTTTTACAAATTTAGAAATTTATATATTTATATGTTTTATATATATATATATTTAGAAATTCCAATTGGAGAAATTCATCTTCCTATTGTGTGTAAGTCAAAGTGATAAATATATTTGTAAGTTTGTTACAAAACAAGTGCTGTTGTTTTGTTCAGTATCCCTTCTAGATATAACATATAATATTAAATCTTGGTAAATGATGAGTCCATATGAAATGAACTAGATTATAATTGTTATAAATATTGATTATTTTTCTTCTGGAGAAGGACTAATTTCTTTCTTTAGGGAAACCACTCTACTTTCACTTTCTTTTTCTTGGCTTCGTATGAGACTTATCTTACTGCTCATTTCTGGAGTGGGAGTGATCCTGGCCTGGCCAATCAGAGCTATAGGGATGAGCAGAGAAAGACACATGGTCCAAGTTTGGTTAGTTCACATTGACTTCATAATTTTTGGTGTATGTCTTGGGAAAGGGATTTTTTTTTCCCTTGACATGTGTGCCAAGAATAACATTACCTGATAATTCTGGGATCCATATTTTCTACTGCATGGGGAAGCACTCATTTGTGAATGAAGAAAAGAAAAACAAATGAGAGAGATTTCAGATCTTCTGATTGAAGTTCTACTTACATCCACCTTACTCCTACTTGTTTTAGTTATTTAGGCCAATACATTTCTTGTTGGAACTGAATTTGAGGTTTCCCTCCCTGCAGCGTAAAGATTTTCAGCCCTAATAGAAATCTACTCCATTGTTTTTATAACTTGTCCCAAGCTTCCTTTCTCATGTAGACATTTACATTGACCAATAGCAAAACCAAACCTGGATGCGTAAACAAGAGGGCAATGGTAATTTATGTCTATAGAGAGATCGGTGACACCAGGCACAAAGCCATAGTTAGATAAACCACTTATATACAGGGAAAAAATTACAAATCTAATTTGATAATATAGGAAATGATGTAATTTTTTTTCCCACCTGCCTGCTAGCTGGTAAAGAATAACAAAAGTTCAAATATAACTTGTGTTATATTGCTTGGTATATGATAGTTTTCAAATTGAGTTTGTTGAACTAAACTAAACTGAATTAGAAAGGAAGAAGGGAAAAAGAGAAGGAGGAAAGATGTCTTTTGGCTGACCTTTCCTGAGACATGGAATTGAACATAATCACTTCAAAAGTTCTTACAAAAAATGTAGGACTAACCATTTATGTTAGGACCACAGCGTTCTATCAATAGTGACCTAGGAGACATCTAAGCATAGTATAAGAATTAGAAGACTTGAATTGTTAATAAAATGGATTTGCAAAGGAAAAGTGATACATTTTTATGATTTTATGATTTTTATGATATATTTTTTTATTCTTCTATTTCGTGATCACAATTGGTTTTGGTTTTATAACCTCTCCTAAGATCCTCACTACAGATTTCTATGTCTTCCTTATGCAAATATTTCACTCATCTCAGAAAAGAAGTTTATATATGATAATAAAAATTTAAGAATCAAAAACTTCTCTAAAGGAAATTGAGATATGCCCGTCATTTTAGTTAACTTGCACTATGGGAAGGGAAAAAGCATATTCTCTTCCATTTGCTGCCCAAAAAAGAAAAAAAAAAAAAAAACCCAAATGTCAATACTGATTGCAAATGGAGTATGCTAAGTGAGCATTTTCACACTTGGTAACTTCTTTTTGACTCTTCACAAATCTGAATCCACCATCTAAAAAAAAAAAATTTTTTTTTTGTTCTTGGAAAGAATTTCAGAGAAAAGTACAGTTTTTAGTCTAGGGATGGTAATTATTTTTTCCCTGTGGATTCTGTGGGTTTTTACTCATGATGCCTTTTCCCTCATGAGCTAGGTTATTGTTTCATTGAGAGCTTATTCTCCTTGGAAAATTCTTGCTGGGAATTCTTTGAGGCCTAGGATGAGAGTGCATTTCTTTGAGAGGACATGCATTTGCTTCTGCCAGGTGTCTGGTGTGGACCAAATTAAATTTCTCATATAGGAGTTGTGGATCATGCAGATGATATAAATTTAGGTTTGCAAACCCAGAGAACACAACTTGTGATTTGAACTCTTCAGGGATATTTCCTTCCTGCCCCACTCAGAGCCACAGTAGACTTCTGTCATGGTGGGGATGGAGGCGATCCTGGGTAGGTTTATTTCTCTTTCTCTTACTCTAAGGGTCTAGTTCATTCTGTTCCTAGATTTATGAGAACAAAGCTCCTATGAGAATCCTTGCTTTAGGGCTTTGACTTTTTTCTTATGGTCCCCATTTAGTATTATAAAATAAAGATCAAGTTACTCAGATTTCAGGCAAAACTCCCAGAATGCTTTTGTTTCCATAGGTTCTGACTTTTAACTGGATCTTGGATTGGCAATCCTTTACTAAACTATCAGATCTATTTTATCAAAAACTCTAATTGATTTTAGGAATATTAGTGTGAATATGGAAGTATACATATTCATTATTAGATAGTAACATAATAATTGTACACAGAAAATCATACACATGGAAGAACACACCTAACTTATAGGAGAGTGGGTGTTTAGGACACAAGGAGGATTGGTACACTAATGATGAAGTTTTATTTTTATTTATTTATTTTTAAAGATTTTATTTATTTATCAGGGGCGGGGAGAGATAACAAGCAGTGGGGAGGGGTAGAGGGAGAAACAGGCTCCCTGCTCAGTGGGGAGCCTAATACAGGACTCGATCCCAGCATCTTGGCATCATGACCTGAGTGAAGGCAAAGCCTTAACTGACTGAACCACCTAGGTACCTTGAAGAAGAGTTTTAATTTTTTTTTGTCTATTATTTGCTGACAGAGATATATTACAATCATGCTGTAACAGTTCAGCTTTATTTTTCCTTCTTAATAGTTTTCATACTTTTTATTTTATATATTTAAACTAAATTATTAGATATATACAAATTTATTCTGTACATTTTCCTGCTGAATTGATCTTTTGTTATTTTGATGAGTCTTCTTAAACTCCAGCAAAGCTTCCTCCTTAATGACTTATTCTTCATTTCTGATATTAATAAAGCTATACCAGATTTTTCCATCCTTCAACTTGCAGTCTTTTCTGTTTTCCTAGGTTTTAGATATGTTCACTTATAAATCACATATAGCTGTGCTTTAATTTTATCTTGTATGAAAATACTGACTTTTATTATAGTATTTTTCTTTAATTTTTACTTATTTTTTTCAAGTTTTTACTTAAATTCTAGTTAGTTAACATACAAGATAAGATTAGTTTCAGGGGTAGAATTTATTGACTCATCACTTACATACAACACCCAGTGCTCATCACAACTAGTGCTCTTCTCAATAGTCGTCACCCTCACCCATCTAGGCTCTCCCTTCCCCACCCCCTCTATCAACCCTTTTATCTTTTCCTTGCTCTTCATAATGTCCTATATTGTAAAACTCCCACCAAGGATCATTTTTTTTTTTTTTTTCTGGCCGAAGAATACCATTTATTATTTATTTTAGGGGAATCTGCTGGTGAGAACTCTATCAATTTAGTTTGAGCAAGAAATGTCTTTATTTCACTTTCATTTTTGAAAGATGTTTTCTGGGTACATAATTTTAGCATTGTAGTTATTTTTTTCAACACACATAATATGTCATTCTGGTTTTGTCTGGTTTCCATTTGCCTACTGAGAAGTGAGATTTTTATCTAATTGTTGTCCCTTTGAAGCCAATTTGTCTTTTTTTCTCTACGTTATTTTGATATTTATTATCTTATAATTGTCAGTTTTACTATGATGGGCCTATGTGTTTTCCTTCTTAAATATCCTACTCAGTGTTAATCCTGATTCTTGAATTTATAGCTTCATATCTTTCAACAGTATTATAAAATTCTCAGCCATTATCTCCCCTTACTCATTTTCTTCTTTTCACCAATTCTAACTAGTTAGCTTTTCTCAGGATATCCATGTATCTTTTTTTTTTTTTAAAGATTTTATTTATTTATTTGACAGACAGAGATCACAAGTAGGCAGAGAGGCAGGCAGAGAGAGAGGAGGAAGCAGGCTCCCTGCTGAGCAGAGAGCCTGATGTGGGGCTTGATCCCAGGACCCTGGGGTCATGACCTGAGCCGAAGCAGAGGCTTTAACCCACTGAGCCACCCTGTGGCCCCTCCATGTATCTTCTAATCTTCTATATGTTGCAATTAATCTTCTATATGTTGCATCCTTTTGTCTATCTGTGATTCCTCCTCTATAATTTTTCTGATATACATTTTATTATTTCTGTCTTCACATGTGTCTATTAGTTTACCTACTTATTTCTTCTTTTTGGTTACTATATTTTTAAAATTCTAGACTTTTTATTTGGTTTTATTTAAAGTTCAAATTCTTGGGGTGCCTGGGTGACTCAGTTGTTAAGCACCTGCCTTCCACTCAGGTCATGATCCCAGGGCCCTGGGATCCAGCCCCACATTGGGCTCTCTCCTCAGCAGGGAGCCAGCTTCTCTCTCTTCCCACTCCCCCTGCCTGTGTTCCCTCTTTCAATGTCACTCTCTTGGGCAAATAAATGAATAAAATCTTTTAAAAAAACAAATAAATAATGTTCAAATTCTTACTTGAATTTTTAATCTTATTTTTATATCATTCAACATCATTTCATCATTGTTCATTTAAAGTCTGTGCCTGATAACTGCAAAATCTGAAGCCTCTGTGGGTTTTTTTTTCCTTTCGTGTGTTGTCTTTCTTCCATGTTGGCTTATCTCTTCAAGTGATTAACTTTTTATTGTAACATTTATTTGCAAATTGGTTTGAGACCAATTTATTTGCAAGTTATTTGCAAATAACTTGAGACCTCAGGTGATAGATGATGTTAGATCCCTAGAAGAAATTTAAATTGGACTTGTTGCTGTTGTTGTTGATTTCCTACTTAATCAGATTTCAGAGACTAAGATCACTTGAAACTGAGCTGCTGTCATTATGAGGAACAATTAACTTTAGCCTCTTTGGTTCCAAACCTTTGGAATTTTATTAGTCAGGGCTCAATGAGGAAAACAAAACTACTATGAGTCATGAGATAAGAGAGTTATTAAAGGAATTTGACCTTACACATTTGTGGGAGAGGCTAAAGAATTGAAATGCTGAAAGGAATAATTGGAAGATCACAGAATGACCAACCATTCCGTCTGATAAGCGAAGCACATCCAGGCATCAGGAGTATCATGGAAGGGAAGATGGTTGATAAGGCTGCAAGAAATTCTTGCTTTTGTTAATCCGAAGGCAAGAATTTGGTGATACGCCTGGAATGGTTGTCAATTAATAAGAATTGTATGAGTGAAGAAGAACTGAATATTGAGTAGAAGAGATTGAGAGTAAGCTGGACTTTCTAACATCTATACCTCTCTCTCCCCATCTAATCATGATAATCCTCACATAGTAATGGTTGACACTTTGCTGCCATCTCCCTAATCTCTTGCTTTTTTTTTTGGCCAACTCTAAGCAGTACTAAACAGAAAAAGTTAATTTAGGATGTAAAATTTCCCCCTTCACAAGGCTGATAATAGAACTTTCCAGTACAAGTTTCCAGCACAAATGAAGAGTATTCAGGATTCTCTATTTTTGAAACTCAGTAATGTTACCAGTATGTGTCCTTTAGTTTTCCTATTAATTTCTTGGTGGTCCTTCTTGGCTAAAGTTTTGATATTTTTTTAATGCTATAGAATTTTTTTTTCTACTATATCTGTGATTATTTCATGTCATTTGGAAGAACATTTTCCATGGGTCTCTCACTTTTCTACACCTTTTGTGAACAAAAATACTAACTGCCATTTGTTCCATACTATCTTTTACAAGTATTATTAGGTAACAAACTTAGAATATACAGACAGTGTCTACATTCAAAACAAAAAGTGAGTTTGCATATAGCTTAGAAAGGCAGGATGATGTCTTCCCAGAATAGGAGAACTGCATACGTAATGCCTTGTAAAAGATAGGGGTTACTTAACCTCGGGTTATTTGTTAGCCAGCATCCATCTAGGGCTAACCGTGTCACCCTGTAGGATTCGGGAGAAAGGAAAAATGGTGTAAATATTCTGCTGCTCATGTTGCTTGCTCTCCCATGAGTATCAAAGGTTTTTATCTCTGACCCAGGAGACTTGCATCTTCTGCCAGCATCCATAAAAGCATGGCAGGCTAACTTCTTACCTTTAAAGTACTGTAAAATCCAAAGTTCACAGTTTCTAGCACAGCCCTTCTGTTTTATTTTTCTGATATTTTGTTTGCTTCTTGAATTCCAGTTAGATGCTTTATTTGGTATGCACACATTCCAATTCTATGAATATTTTTCTCCTATTTGCCAGTGATACATCTTGTCACCCTTCATTTTATGAAACTTAAATTATATTTCTATATTACTAATTATCTTCTGGTGGCCATTATATTATTTAACCTGTTGATTAAATACACTAACAATTTAAATCTTCCCCCAAATCCTCTCGTTTTATTTATTCTTTTATTTATTTATTTTTTTGAGTAACATTTATTCAGGCTCTGACTGACTTCTGTACCAAAACAAATTACCCAAGCTGAGAGACCTTCCCAGGTAGATCTTGCATTTTTAAACGACATAGTACTTGAGAGTTGAGTCTTTCTAACTTGGAGAAAGAGATTAATGGCAGTAACTCTGAATATAAGGGGAGTGACATGTAATCAGAGAAAGCTGAGAATTATGATCTGTTCATAGTATCTTTTTTTGGTTTTCAAGGATTTTTACATATTTACTAATTCAAAATAATCAGTTTTATTTTAGCGAGAATTTTAGACAGAAAATAAATAAAAGTGCTCATTCCACAATTCTTAATACCAAGTTACTAGAAAACTTTTTCACTGATTTGTTTTTTTTGTTTGTTTGTTTTTAAGATTTTTATTTATTTATTTGTCAGACAGAGATCACAAGTAGGCAGAGAGGCAGGCAGAGAGAGAGGAAGGGAAGCAGGCTCCCTGCTGAGCAGAGAGCTCAATGTGGGGCTCCATGCCAGGGCCCCGGGATCATGACCTGTGCCTAAGGCAGAGGCTTTAATCCACTGAGCCACGTAGGCACCTCTTCACTAATTTGTTTTTTAACAAATATGGCTTATTGAAATACATAGAGAGAAAAATGTATTGAAAATAAATTATAAGTCCTAAACTAGTGATTCTAAACTAGTGATTCTGGATCTCTCTCTTTCTTCTGTGAATTTATTTTACACATCGTCAGCACAGTTTGAAGTTGGTATTGACCAATGTGGATGGCCTAGACTTTATATTAATAAGGTAGCCTACTCTATTTCTTTGAGTGTAATAAAGTTTATTTTTCTAATAATAAGAAAAATGAGATAATTAACAAACTAACCAAATTTTAAACTATTGCTGAGGCTCTCAGTCTCTGTTTTGTCTCCAATCACTACAGGAGACATATGAGCATGGTCTGACAAACTAGGGAACTCTCTGTGCATTTAGCAGGGGTATACTTCAGTTTATGATGCATATGGAAGTGCAGCGGCCAGCTGTAATTATCCAAGTGGTTTCATAACTTGTCTACTGTTTTGGAATCAGCTGTACCTCACTTCTCTGCTATTTGGTCCACCTTTAGAAAAAGTTCCCTTGGTAGGCATCCTACAAATGGATCTTTTTATTTTAATTTTTTACCTTTCTCTAATAATTCAGTCAGGTTTTACTAGAGCAGACAAGCAGGAGATGAGTTTTCCATAACCCTTTATTCTTGGCAGGAAAGCCCTGGGCTTGGTTACATTTTTGTCTTTTGGTGCTAATTCTGTAGCTTCTGTTTTTTTTATTTCACCTGGATGAATTCCTTCAATGTCAGATCCATGAACACAGTGAACTAATGGAGCTCCCTCAGTTACAACCAGGACACAGATATGTAATTTGCTTAATCCATTGCTTCTAAAATATCCATGTCCAAGCTTTCATGTTTTACCAGGTGTAAGTCATTGTGAGGAAAACTATCACCAATATTATCAGATTGTCTTTTAATTCATTTTTGCCCAAATGTACTTAACATTTGGTAGACCTGTTAGAAATCCAATGTTAGAGATTTAAATGATAGGTTTTAGGACCAGAGCTCCTAGGTTTGAACCCTGACTTTACTATTTAATAGCAGAGGGATGCTGGGGAAAATATTTAATATTTTCCACAACACTTAATGATTCAAAATTTTAACTCTTCCTAACTCCTATCAATAAAAACGTAAATACCTTAGTCTGTTTCAAAGCCCTCTGAAGTTTGACTCCAATAGATAATTCCTCATCAAAAGTTGGGTTCCTTTCTATATTATAAATTCCACTCAATTAAGTCATCATTACTTCTAAAATGTTATTCCTTCTCTTTTCCATCCATCTAAACACTTTTCATCCCATCTTCCAGTACAAATTATACTTCCTTCATGGAGTTCTGCAAGATGATTTGACCTTGTATTGACATCCTTTTTCTCTAAGCTCTTGGAGTGTTTATAGTCAGTGGTTCATTATGTTACCTAGTACATATTTTTCAAACATTCTTTTGTTTTCATTTTAATATATCTATTTAGACAGAAAAAAGACTGAAGTTTAAGTAAGTTAAGAAATATTTGATTAAATAATAGTTAAAATGTTGCTCAATTGTAAATAATGGCTGAAAGCTTACCTGATCTGGAGAACAAAGCAGACATCTAAATCCAGGAGGCACAGAAAATTCTCATCAAAATCAACAAATGCAGACCAATACCAAGACATAGTGTGATGAAGAAAAAGTCTTAAAAGCAGCAAGACAAGGGTTCCTGAGTGGCTCAGTCAGTTAAGTGTCTGCCTTTGGCTCAGGTCATGATCCCTGGGTCCAGGATTGAGCCCCACATCAGGCTCCCTGCTCAGCTGGGTGCCTGTTTCTCCCTTTCCCTGTTGCTCCCCGTGCTTGTGCACTCACTGTCTCTTTCTCTCTCTCTGACAAATAAATAAATCAAAGAATAAATTACAAAGTACATGGAAACAAATGAAAATGAAAACACAATAGTCCAAATCCATTAGGATGCAGCAAAAGTGGTCCTAAAAGGGAAGTTTATAGTAATACTGACCTACCTCAAGAAGCAAGAAAAATTTCAAATAAACAACCTAAACATGCACTTAAAGATGCTAGAAAAAGAAAAATAGCAAAAATAAAAACAGCAGAATGAAAGAAATAATAAAGATTAGAGCAGAGATAAATGATATAGAAACTAAAAAAACAAAACAAATACCAGATCAATGAAACAAGAATCTGATTCTTTGGAAAAGTCAATAAAATTAGTAAACTTCTAGCCAGACTTAACAAGAAAAAACTCAAATAAATAAAATCACAAATGAGAAAGGAGAAATAGCAACAAACACCATAGAAATACAATTATAAAAAATATTATGAAAATTATTCAACAACAAATTGGACAACCTAGAAGAAATGGATCAATTTCTAGAAACACATAATCTACCAAAACTGAAACAGGAAGAAATAGAAAATTCAAACAGACTGATAAGCACAAAAAAAGTGAATCAGTAATCAAAAAACTCAACAGGGACACCTGGATTACTCAGTCAGTTAAATGTTTGCATTTGGCTCAAGTCATGCTCTCTGGGTCCTGGAATTGAGCCCTGCATCAGGCCTTCTGCTCAGCAGGGAGTCTGCTTCTCTCTCTCTCTCTCCCTCTCACTCATACCCACTGCTCATTCTCTCTCTTTCTCAAATAAACAAAATCCTAAAACACACACATACACAAAACAACTCTCAACAAACAAAAGTCCAAGGCCAGATATGTTCACAGGTGCATTCTACCAAACATTTAAAAAAGAGTTAATACTTATTCTTCTCAATCTACTCCAAAAAAATAGAAAAGCAAACTTCCAAATTCAATATATGAGGCCAGCATTATCCTAATAGCAAAACATGATAAAGACACCAAAAAAGAAATCTACAGGCCAATATCCCTGGTGATATTGGTGACAAATGCAAAAATCTTCAAGATAACAGTAGCAAACAGAATTCAACAATGTAATAAAAAAAATCACTCACCACAATCATGAGATTTACTCCTGGTTGTAGGGGTGGTTCAAGATTCACAAATCAATCAATTTGATACACCACATCAATAAGAGAAAGGATAAGAACCAAATGATAATTTCAACAGATATAGAAAAAGCATTTGAAAAGTATGACATCACTTCCTAATAAAAACCCTCAACAAAGTAGGTTTAGAAGGAATATACTTCAACATAATAAAGGCCATGTATGAAAAATTCACAGCAAACATCATACTCAATGGGGAAAAACTGAGAGCCTTTCTCCTAAGGTCATGAACAGGACAAGGACATCCAGTCTCCCAATTTCCATTAAACATAATGCTGGAGGTCCTGGTGGTACCAATTAGGCAACAAAAAGAAATATAAGACGTTCAAATTGGCAAGGAAGAAGTAAAACTTTCACTGTTTGCAGATAACATGACACACTATATATATAAAACCCAAAAAACTCCACCAAAAAACTGCTAGGACTCATACATGAATTCAGTAAAGTTGCAGGATACAAAATCAACATATAGAAATCTGTTGCATTTCTATATACCAATGAAGAAGCAGCAGATAAAAAAGAAAATAAGCTTATTTAAAATTGCACCAAAATAATAAGATACCTAGTAATAAACATAACTAAAGAGGTGAAAGAGCTGTACTCTGAAAACTATAAAATGCTGATGAAAGAAATCAAAGATGACACAAAGAAATGTAAAAACCTGGGGCGCCTGGGTGGCTCAGTTGGTTGGACGACTGCCTTCGGCTCAGGTCATGATCTTGGAGTCCCGCGATCAAGTCCCGCATCGGGCTCCCAGCTCCATGGGGAGTCTGCTTCTCCCTCTGACCTTCTCCTCGCTCATGTTCTCTCTCACTGTCTCTCTCTCAAATAAATAAATAAAATCTTAAAAAAAAAAAAAAGAAATGTAAAAACCTTCCATAATTATGGATTGGAACAACAAAAATTATTAAAATGTCCATACTATCCAAAGCAATCCTTATAAAAATACCAACAACATTTTTCACAGAACTAGAACAAACAATTCTCAAATATTGTATGGAACCACAGAAAACCCTGAGTAGCCACAGCAATCTCAAAAAAAGAAAAGCAAAGCTGGAGACATCATAATTCCAGACTTCAAGTTATGTTAAAAGTCATACTGATTGAAACAGTATAGTACTGGTACAAAAACAGGCACATAGATCCATGGAACAGAATAGAAAACTCAGAAATAAACCCACAACTAGATGGTCAATAAATCTTCAACAAAGAAGGAAGGAATATCCAAATGGAAAAGGACTGTCTCTTTAAGAAATAGTATTGGGAAAAATGGAAAGCAACTTCCAAAAGAAGGAAATTGGACCACTTTCTTACACCATACACAAAAATAAGTCTAAAAGGGATTAAAGACCAAAATGTGAGACCTGAAACCATTAAAATCCTAAAACAAAGGGAATGACTTCTTTGACATCAGTCCTCGCAACTTTTTCTTATATCTATATCTATATCTATATATCTCCTGAAGTAAGGGAAAGAAAAGCAAAAATAAACTATTGGTACTACCTCAAAAAAACAAAAACCGAAAAACAAAAAAAAACAAAAAACCAAACTTCTGTACAGCAAAGGACACAATCAACAAAATGAAAGGCAGCCTTTGTAATGGAAGAAGATATTTGCAAATTGCCTATCTGATAAAGGGTCAGTATCCAGAATATATAAAGACCTTATAAAACCCAATACACAAAAAGCAATCTGGGGTGCCTGGGTGGCTCAGTGGGTTGAGCCGCTGCCTTCGGCTCAGGTCATGATCTGAGGGTCCTGGGATCGAGTCCCACATGGGGCTCTCTGCTCAGCAGGGAGCCTGCTTCCTTCTCTCTCTCTCTGCCTGCCTCTCAGTGTACTTGTAATTTCTCTCTGTCAAATAAATAAATAAAATCTTTAAAAAAAAAAAAGCAATCTAATTAAAAAAGTGGGCAGAATACATGAACAGACAGTTCTCCAAAGAAGACATCCAGATGGCCAACACACACATGAAAAAATGTTCATCATCACTTACCATCAGGGAAATACAAATTAAAACTACAATAAGATTATTTGCTCTAGCTCTTTGAAAAATACCGGTGGGATTTTGATCAGAATGGCATTAAAAGTATAGATTGCTCTAGGCAGTATAGACATTTTAACAATGTTTATTCTTCTGATCCAAGAGCATGGAATGGTCTTCCATCTTTTTGTGTCTTCTTCAATTTCTTTCATGAGTGTTCTGTACTTCCTCCAGTACAGATCCTTTACCTCTTTGGTTAGGTGTATTCCCAGGTATCTTACGGTTCTTAGTGCTATATTAAATGGAATCAATTCTCTAATTTCCCTTTCTGTATTTTCATTGTTAGTGTATAAGAAAGCCACCGATTTCTGTACATTGACTTTGTATCCTGCCACGTTACTGAATTGCTGTATGAGTTCTAGTTGGTGGAGTCTTTTGGATTTTCTATATAAAGAATCATGTCAGTTGCAAAGAGAGAGAGTTTGACTTCTTCATTGCCAAATTGGATACCTTTTATTTCTCTTTGTTGTCTGATTGCTGTTGGTATGACTTCTAATACTATGTTGAACAAGAGTGGTGAGAGTGGGCATCCTTGTCATGTTCCTGATCTCAACGGGAAGGCTGCAAGCTTTTTCCCATTGAGGATGATATTTGCTGTGGGTCTTTCATAGATAGATTTTATGAAGTTCCCTATACTTTGAAGTGTTTTAATCAGGAATGGATGCTGGATTTTGTCAAATGCTTTTCGTGCATCAATTGAAAGGACCATGTGGTTCTTCTCTGTTATCTTATTGATTCAGAGAGCTGGAGCAAATAATCCTAAAATTTGTATGGAATCAGAAGAGACCCCGAATCGCTAATGAAATGTTGAAAAACAAAAATAAAACTGGCAGCATCATGTTACCTGATTTCAATCTTTACTACAAAGCTGTGAGCACCAAGACAGCATGGTACTGACATAAAAACAGACACACAGACCAGTGGAACAGAGTAGATAGCCCAGATATGGACCCTCAACTCTATGGTCAAATAATCTTCCACAAAACAGGAAAAAATATACAGTGGAAAAAAGACAGTCTCTTCAATAAATGGTGCTGGGAAAATTGGACAGCTATATGTAGAAGAATGAAACTCAACCATTCTCTTACACCATACACAAAGATAAATTTGAAATGGATAAAAGACCTCAATGTAAGACAGGAATCCATCAGAATCCTAGAGGAGAACATAGGCAGTAACCTTTTCAATATCAGCCACAGCAATTTATTTCAAGATATGTCTCCAAAGGCAAAGGAAACAAAAGTGAAAATGAACTTTTAGGACTTCATCAAGATCAAAAGCTTCTGCACAGCAAAGGAAACAGTCAAGAAAACAAAGAGGCAACCCACGGAATGGGAGAAGATATTTGCAAATGACAGTATAGACAAAAGGTTAATATCCAGGATCTATAAAGAACTTCTCGAACTCAACACACACAAAACAGATAATCATATCAAAAAAATGGGCAGAAGATATGAACAGACATTTCTCCAATGAAACACACAAATGTCTATCAGATACATGAACTGTTCATAATCACTAGCCATCAGGGAGATTCAAATTAAAACCTCATTGAGATACCACTTTACACCAGTTAGAATGGTCAAAATTAGCAAGACAGGAAGAAACGTGTTGGAGAGGATGTGGAGAAGGGGGAACTCTCTTACACTGTTGGTGGGAGTGCAGGTTGGTGCAGCCACTTTGGAGAACAGTGTGGAGATTCCTCAAGAAATTAAAAATAGAGCTTCCCTATGACCCTGTAATTGCACTACTTGGTATTTACCCCACAGATACAGATGTAGTGAAAAGAAGGGCCATCTGTACCCCAATGTTCATAGCAGCAATTGCCATGGTCGCCAAACTGTGGAAAGAGCCAAGGTTCCCTTCAATGGATGAATGGCTAAGGAAGATGTGGTCCATATACACTATGGAGTATTATGCCTCTATCAGAAAGGATGAATACCCAACTTTTG
>NW_026739490.1:971362-1229586 GCF_022355385.1 Mustela nigripes
TAGCAACATGGACAGGACGGGAAGAGATTATGCTGAGTGAAATAAGTCAAGCAGAGAGAGTCAATTATCATATAATTTCACTTATTTGTGGAGCATAACAAATAACATGGAGGACATGGGGAGATGGAGAGGAGAAGGGAGTTGAGGGAAATTGGAAGGGGAAGTGAACCATGAGAGACTATGGACTCTGAAAAACAACCTGAGGGGTGGGGGGGTGGGAGGTTGGGGGAACAAGGTGGTGGCTGTTAGGGAGGTCACCTATTGCATGGAGCACTGGGTGTGGTGCAAAAACAATGAATACTGTTAAGCTGAAAAGAAATTTTAAAAAAACCTATAATAAGATATCACCTTACACCTGTCAGAATGGTTAAAATCAACAGCATAAGGAACAATAAGTGTTGGTGAATATGTAGAGAAATGGGACCTTTGTTCACTGTTGGTGGTAGTGTAAACTGGTGAAGCGGCTGTGGAAAACAGTGTGGAGGTTCCTCAAAAGTTTAAAAACAGAACTACCCTATTATCCAGCCATTGCACTACTGAGTATTTACCCAAAGAATAAAAAAACACTAATTTGAAGGGATACAGGCATCCCTATGTTTATAGCAGTTTTATTTACAATAGCCAAGATATGGAAGCAGCCCAAGGGTCCATCAATTGGTGAATAGATAAAGATGTGAATATGTGAAATAATGGAGTATTATTATCAGCCATAAAACAGAAAGAAATCTTGCCATTTGCAATGACATAGATGGAGCTAGAGAGTGCAGTAATGCTTAGTTAAGTCAGTCAGTCAAAGAAAGACAAATGCCATAGGATTTCACCCATCTGTGAAATTTAAGAGACAAAACAAATGAGCAAAGGGAAGAAAAACAGAGAGATAAAGCAAGAAAGAGACTCTTAATTATAGAGAAAAAACCAATGGTGGTGGAGGGATGGGTTAAATAGATGATGGGGATTAAGGATGCACTTGTGGTGAGTACCAGGTGATGTATGGAATTGTTGAATCACTGTGTGGTACACCTGAAACTAATACAAAACTGGAATTAAAATAAAAATATGACATGGAAGTTTTGTATTTTTTTTTTTGTTGGAATGTATAGTTATAAAGAGATGTCATCTAAAAGAAATGTTTGTGTTAGCCAAAAAAAGGCCATATTGCTTATCCATATCCTCCACAAACATGAGCATGAAGAAAATAATCAATGAAGATGTAAGATTTGGTGGCCTCTGAAAACCTTTCCATTTAGCAACCCCCTGGTGTCTTTGTCTTTGAATATTATCCTTTTGTATTTAGGATCTACCAAGGACTTCCTATCATCTTTCAAAAAAAAAAAAAAATTCCCAAATGCTATGCCATCATTTAGAAGACACTGCTGATTTGTTCAACCTAATTCTTGACCTTATCCTCCATCACCGTCCTTTTGATGACTATAATTTAGCCATAAGGGCCTTTCTAGGCCTCAGAACCTGTTAACTTGGAACTTTGGAGATCATTCTATCTGGAAAGATCTCTCTTCTTCTTAAGACTGGTTTTTCTTCATTTTCAGGTCTGTTGAAAATTTAGACTTTCAGGTTTCCCTTAGAAATTCTGATTCATTAGTCTGAAGTCAGACACAGAAATTTGCATTTTAATGAGAAGCTGGGGCAGTACTTACACAGACAGTTCATGTACACACATTGAGGAGCCCTAATTTCAAATTTTTAAAAAAATATTTTATTTATTCCTAAGAGAGAGAGAGACAGCACAAGCAGGAGGGGCAAAGGGAGAAGGAAAGAAAGAATCTCAAGCAGACTCTACATTGAGTGCAGAGCCCAACATGGGTCTCGATCCCAGGACCCTGAGATCATAACCTGAACTGAAACCAAGAGTTGGATGCTCAACTGACTGCGCCACTGAGGTGCCCTTCTATTTTCAAATTCTTAAATGGTGCAACTGCAGTTCTTAAAATTGCAGAGGAGACTTCCTTCACATCCATGGGAATAAGTCCTGGGAAAGAAGACATTGTCACTGAAGACTTAGCTTTAGCTTGAAAGAAGTAACAAACCCAATAGAAAGTCCCACCTAATCAGAATTTCATATGGTACCTTTGTGACATCTGCTTCTTTTATGGAAGATGCCTAACTTTTTGTTTTGACCAAACTATGATCTTTTCCTACCAAAGCTAAGTTGTCATTCTCTGAAGTTTTCTCAAAATGTATTTGATGCACCTTTGGAATTAAGGAAAGTAGTTCTTTTTATTATATTAAGTGTTGGCCGACTGATTCTCCATTGCTTCAATTTCCATTCTGTACTTGTTACTGTTATTATATGTCCTTTCTGTAACAAAGCCTCTTATATTTCTCCCAGGCCAAAATAGAAATGTCCTTACTAGTTTGTTCATAGTACTTCATCCAGATTTTCATTATAATTTAGTGTCTCTACCAAAACGTAATTCAAAATTGATTTTTTGGAAATATTTTATTTCTTTGAGAAAGAGAGCACGCACCCATGAGTGGGAGGGGGGAGGGGGCAAAGGGGAGGGAGAAGTAGACTCCCCACTGAGCAGGAAGCCTGAGGAAGGGCTTGATCCCAGACCTGAGCCAAAGGCAGACACTTAACCAACTGAGCCAGTCAGGTATCCCTCAAAATTGATTTTTAATTGAAATCAAAATTGTAGTAAGGACTTCCACATAAGCTCTAACAGAGATCATCTTATCCATCTTTATTCATTTGCCCTCATTTATAAATATTTCATCATAGCTCAGAGCTCTACCTAATACAATAGTGTGTGTTATCTTTTCATTTATAGTCTTTCTCTTCTCTTATAGTGCAAACTCCATGTGGGGGACTTTATCCATTGTTTTCTGCTATCTCCCAGAATAGTGCCTAGAATATATAATACAGGCTCAATAAATATTAAATTAATAAATATGATTAGCTCCTTGTTTTATAATTTTTCCATTTATATGTGCTTTCTTCTTTAGAAGCATTTTAAATCCTATTAGCATAATGTAGTTCCTGGTGTTTGAGTAGTGTGGAATAAATGTTTACTGAATAATTAAATGTTTTCTTTTTTTACATATTTTATATATTATACAACAGTTAAAATTATTTAATCATTTTGTGTTATGCTGCTGAATTTTCAACAGTTCTCATTTGGTTGAAATGAGACAGATGTGTCAGAGGACAGATAACTGTCTCTAAAGATGTGACCAGGGGGATGGCTCAGGTGAAGTTAGGAAATCCATTTTTCTTTTCCAAATAATTGGGCACAAAAAAACCCCCTGCTTAATGGCAACACAGTGGTCAAAATGAGACTCTTTTTTAAAGAAGACTGTATTTATTTATTATTTGAGAGAGAGAGGGCACAAGAAGGCACAAGAGAAGGTAGGGTCAGAGAGCGAAGTAAGGGACTCCAGCATCATAATCTGAGCAGAAGGCAGTCGCTTAGCCAACTGAGCCACCCAGGTGACCCAAAAAGAGACCTTAAGATATTCACCTCAATTACAGAGTGCTTTGGGGTCAAGGGAAAATTCTAAATTCAAGATTATCTTCATACTAACAGATGGAGCTAAATAAAATAAAATAAGTTTTCTAAAAAGAGTATCAAGTAGAAATATGTTAATATCTGGCTGATATGCCTTACAGTTAAGATTTTTTGGCTCTTACACTGTTTTCAAGCTGACCTGTATTAATGCCCCCTGTCCTGGAGATACCAAAGAGAGAGAGGGCAACGGGGTATGGACTCATCTAGCCTTCACTTCAAGACCAAGAGAAGTGCAAGTACAGAGAACCCTGGGAATCCGCCCCGATTTTTCATCATGACTGATGTGGATGATAAAGAAGGGTAATTGAAATTTGAGGAGAAATTGGAAAATTTTTAAATGCATGAAACTGGGTGGTATTATTAAGGATTGCCTTAACCGCCTCCGCACTTGTGGTGAGGCGGTGCTGATAGAGATATAGAAATCATCAGACCACTTCCACGCCCCAGTCCCTCAGGTTGAAATCCCAGCCTCCCTCTCCTCATGGTAGGACAAAGCCAGCTGGGTTCTCCCTAGGCATGCAGTAGTCACCGTTGAGTGTCCCTCTCTGTGAGGATGTAATTAACCAGCTACCATGCCGTCATAGCTGCCTTGGCAGCATGTACACCTCTTCTATGCTTTTCCCAGCTCAGACTCTGCAAACAGAGTCTATAAATGTATATGTATTTCAAACTTGTGCTTTCACTTTCTCACTGAGAGACTGTGAGTTTTAATTACTGAGCTGATGACAGCCCTGGTTTCCTGGTTTTTTAAACTCAGTTTGTTCTAAGAATTACATAAAAGAAATATAAATGAATGAGTCTAGCACCTAAGGCTTCTTTTTTTTTTAACATCTATATTATTATTTCTCTCATTGTGAAAATGTCCCTATCAGTTACTCGTTTAATCTTTTTCTTTACTTTTTAGACACTAATGTTATCATATATGCAAGTGAGGATGAAAAGGTAACGTCAAACCTACTTTATTTCTTATAAGCTTACATCTCACATACACAATTTTTTTCTTTTTTACAAATTAAAGAGAGTTCTATTACCAATGTTCTTTTTTTACATACTATCCCACATAATGCAGTGGTCCTTCTAGAAATGAATTCAGTCTGGCAGAATGAAAGCACATCCAAGTTTATCTTCTTAGTTTCCAAATACTCCCACTAAGTAAATTTCTCAGTTGGTAAATTAAGATTTTCAAAGCTGTGAACAGAAACTTGAGACTTATGGTTGCGCATTTTGGTACATGTGAAATAATTTTTTGCTGCTACTGTCATCAAAATCATGAAAGGTTTTGGAGTGTGTCTAGGATGGAAACTATTCTTACCCAAGGGAGGAAGTACAGAGTGTACTTTATGTAAAGTCTATTGCTTCAAATCTTTTGCTTTGCTTTCTGCCAGAAAATGAGGTAGTCTGCCATTGAGAAAGGACTGTCTAAATGTGGTAAATGAACTAGGCTCAGTAAACAAGATCATGACTACCTAATCTAGGCTTCAAAGAGTTGAGAAATCATCTACTAGAAGAAATAACTAACAGTGTTAAAATTCAAGAGCATTTGCACTCAAGTCTAAGATTTTCCTCATTTTCTTTCATTACGTTTTAATTCTCTAGTGGCATGACAGGCAATTTGTATCACATGTCCACCGACAACTGTACGAATCTCTGCAGTGCCCTCTGGCCAGTATTCAGTACTAAATAATGATGTAATATATATCATGATTTCAATTTTATGATCTCACAGAATGAACACCTGTTTAGTGAGAGAACTGAAAAACTAGCCCTATTAAATATTTTGTTTGCTTGTTTTCTTCTACAACAGCTTGGTGGCTTCATGGAATATGAAGATGAAAAAAATTGCAAAGTTTCTTAAGTGCTCATCCGTCTAATTTATATGTGAAAAGATGAATTCTTGAATAATCTTTAAATAATAACAAAGTACACAGGAGAACTTCTGGCTGGGTATAGTACTCCCATAATGTCAACACATCAGCAAATTATCCTTTGCATACACTTCATAAGGCACATAATTCTTATTTAATAACTCTTGCCTATTGGACTCTTAACTCCAGAAATTTCCAAAGGGAACAGTTCTAGTTAAAATGGCTCAGTAGCTTATAGACTTCTCTATTTAGCCTGGAAGAAGTTGTTCTGATTTACTTAAATCAATAAGAGAATTAGTATTGAGTGTTTTGTACACTTGACAAACAAAGCAGAAAAGTTGGTATTCTTTGTGGCATTTTTTTTTTCTTTTAGTGATGGTCTTGTTTGTGAGCTTTACTCTTTCAGTAAATTAAGACTCTAGGTATGTGGGTGACCCCCACCTCACCCAAGATTTTACTTGGTCATCAGTCCTCTAGCACTTTGGTTGGGGGAAGATTCTTCCCTATGATGGAAACAGAGTACTCCAGATCAAAGAAAGCGCCCTTTCTAGTACACCCGTGGCCACCACTCCTCTGTTATGTTAAGGATCAATGGAATCTGACACACTGTTTCTCAATCTCAGGAGAGTCGTATTGCCAAACAGTTGAAATGTGTAAGAAACGACTGTGGAGAAGAAAAGAATGGAGTGGCTGTTTAGTCCAACAGCGAGTCTTAGGTGACAATTCCTGTTGGGCTCCTAAAAGCTGTTTCTCTCTGGTCCTGTGATTCACTGTGAATCTGGGTCACGGAAGCAATGGCATCTTCTATTCACACAGCTTGAAGTCGAAGTCCAGCTCCTTGTTTGTCTTGCGTATCAACAGGACATGCTGCTCTCTCTGCCTGGTGTAACTTCATTGAAACACTATATTCTGTCGGGTAAAGGTCTCTTATTTTTCCTTCCTACTCATTCAGCAAGCACTTCACCTCAGGCACCATCTGGTGGGTAATAGCTACTATAAGGGGAAATGAAATAAGCAGTAAAAATGGCTTATATTTATTGAGAGTTTATTATGGGCCAGGCATTTTCTAAGCTCTTTACATATATTAACTCATTTAATATGTCTGTGAGGTAGGCATATTATTGTGACAATTTTATAGAGGAGAAAAGGCATTCACAGAGGGGGTTAGCTAATGGGAGAGCTGACAGGTGGACCCTGATAATTTAACCTAGATCCTGTGCTCTTTATTATGGAATGGCTATTTGCTCTAATTCTAAGGGTTAAGAATCTATATTCTTGAGGCAGTGATAAAATGATTATTAAAATCACATGAGCATATTTGATATGTCTGTAAGCTTCAGTGAACTGTACATTCATGATATGTGCACTGACAGCTACAGTGTATGTGATGGACTGGATGTTTATGTCTCCCCACAATTGATACTTTGGGATCCGGACCTCCAGTGTGATGGTTTTAAGAGGTGGTAATTTACAGAAGTGATCAGGTCAAAAGGATGAAGTCCTCATGAATGGGATTAGTACCTTTTAAAAGGGACCCCAAATAGCTCTCTCTTTTTCCTTCACCATGTGAAGATACAAGGAGAGGTTAGCAGTCTGCAACCTACAAATTGGGTCTTCACTGGAACCTAACCATGTAGACACCCTGATCTTGGATTCCCAGTCTCCAAAAATGTGAGAAATAAATGTCTATTGTTAGTAAGCCACCCAGTCTATTGTACTATTACTGTGGCCTGAAATGACTAAAACTATAAATTAAAGCTGAAAAATATCACCTGAGTAAGGCTATGACAACACAGAACAACTTATGTGCATAAACGCTGGGACAAAGCTTTAAAATGAAAGCTCTAAAAGCTATAATAAAGACGTCTGTGTGCATGTTCCTAATCAATGTTATCACTGCTGAAACCAGACATGCTTGGAAATCTATCTGTTAGTACATATGTTTCAGTATCAAGTTTATGGTGTCATTCTTGTTAGGAGGAGGCGCAAGTAAGTTTACCTTAACCACACTGAGAAACTAAATCAAGTTATGTGATTCAAGTTTTAAAATTTATATGAATCCTTTAATTTAGACATGCATATATTTTTTAAAGATTTTATTTATTTATTTGACAGAGAGAGAGAAATCACAAGTAGGCAGAGAGGCAGGCAGAGAGAGAGGGAGAAGCAGACTCCCTGCTGAGCTGAGAGCCTGATGTGGGACTCGATCCCAGGACCCTGAGATCATGACCTGAGCCGAAGGCAGAGGCTTAACCCACTGAGCCACCCAGGTGCCCCTAGACCTGAGTATTCTTAAAGAGTTCTGTGTTCTCTCTTACCTGTAGGTCAGATCTTACAGTGGGAATTGCAGTCGCTGAACTGGGGAACATAAATCAATGGGAGCAATTTAATCCCACTATACTGGGAGGCCAAGAAACAGCACTCACCCATCCAAGGCAAGATGGATATGGTTACCATAATGAACAAGAGAATCGAAGCAGCAGTCAAAATACTCTGACTCATGAAGACCTATGGTTCTGGCTAATCATGGTGTTCCTAAAAATGAAACAGGTAAGAAGACTTTAAAGTTCTTATTCGACCTGTATAACCAAAAATATTTTAGATCAATGAACAAAAGTCTCACTTGAGTCAAAAACAGAAAGTCAGCTCCCCAATCAGTTCCCAGATTTGAGTCAGTTCATAGAACCAGAACCTCTTGAATGAAGGGGAAGCTGGGTCCCCTTGAGACAGGATCCCAGTACACTGCCAAAATGTATCCTATTAATCTTTCTCCCAGACATCTCCAAAGGGACCTATGGCCTTTAACCAGGGCAACTGTCCATTGGCAAAAGACAAATAATCAGAATATGGAGGGGTTGCTGGATACTGGCTCTGAACTGATACTAATTCCAGGACACCCAAAATATCACTATGGCCCACCAGTTGAGTAGGGGTTTCTGGAGATCAGGTGATCAATGGAGTTTTAGCTGAAGTTTGTTTCATAGTGGACGCAGTGGGAACATGTCCTGTGGTTATTTCCCTAGTTCTGGAATGCACAATTGGAAGAGACATACTTAGCAGCTGCCAAAATCACCACATGGTCCCCTGACCTATGGAGTGAGGACTATTATGGGAAAGGGCGAGTGAAAACTACTAGAACTACCTTTACCTAGGAAAATAGCAAAACAAAAACAGTACTGCATTATTGGATGGACTACAGAGATTACTGCCATCATCAGGGACTTGAAAGGATGCAGGGGTAGTGATTCTCACCATGTCTCTTTGCAACTTGCCCATTTGGTCTATGCAGAAGCCATCTGGATTTTGGAGAATGACAGTGAGTCGTCATAAGCTTAACCAGGTGACTACAATTTCAGCTGTTCCAGATGTGGTTACATTGTTTGAGCAAATTAACATATCCTCTGGTATGTGGTATGCAACAATTGATCTGGAAAATGCCTTTTTTTCTCCATCCCCATCTATAAGGACCACCAGAAGCAGTTTGCTTTCAACTGTCAAAACCAGCAATAGCCCTATTGTTTTCCTATCTTAAAAGTATATTAATTCTCAAGATCCAGGTTATAATTCAGCTCAAAAGAATATTGGTTGTCTTTTCCTTTCACAAGAAATTACACTGATCCATTATATTGATGATATTATAAGATCTAGTGAGCAGGAAGTAGCAACTTGATTCTTGATTTATTGGTAATACATTTTAATGTATTAAATTAAATTAAATTAAATTAAATGTAATACATTAAAATGTTAAAATACATTTGTATTTTAACAATACATATTGTTCTTGATTTATTGGTAATACATCTGCATATCAAAGGGTGGGAAATAAATAGGACAAAAATTTAGAGGTTTTCATCAGTGAAATTTCTAGGGGTTCAAGTGCTGTGGGGGCATGTTAAGATATGCCTTCTGAGGGAAAGAACATTTGTTGCAGCTAGCTCCTCCTACAACCAAGAAAGAGAATGTTTAGTGGGCTCTTTTAGTTTTTGGAAGACACTCAACTCCTCACTTGGGCATTTTGCTCCAATCCCATTTACTGAGTAACCCAAAAAGTCACCAGTTTTAAGTGGGGCCCAGAACAATAGAATGATTATAATAGGTCCAGGCTACCAGGCAAACTGTTTGACACTTGAGACATATCATCCAGCAGTTCCAAAGGCATTTGGTGTGTCAGTGGAATAAGGGTGCTTTTTGGAGCCTTTGGCAGACCCCTACAGGTGAATCACAGCAAAGGCCTTTAGGTTGTTGGAACAAAGCACTGCCATCTTTGGCAGGTAACTACTCTCCTTTTGAGAATAGCTCTTGGCTATTCTCTAATAGAGACCGGTGCTTGACCATGGGTCATCAAGTTTCCATGTAGCCTGTGCTACATAGCACATAGCAGCACCACATCATCAGATGGAGATGGTATATAGGAAATGGTGCCAGAGTCGGCCCTTAAGGTACATGTTAGTTGCATGAAGAAGTGGCCCAAATGCTCTAGTCTCCACTGTTGGTGCACTTACTTCTCTCTCCAGATTGCACTTATGGCTTCACTGGAAATTCCCTAAGAACATTTGAAAGAGGAGGAGAAGACTTGAGCCTGGTTTATAGATAGTTATGCTTGCTATGCAGGCAACACCGGAAACTGGACCTGTAGCACTACAATCCCTTCCCGGGGCATCCCTAATGGACTGATGTGAAGGGAGAGTTTTCTACTGGACAGATATATAGAGTGAACCTTATTGGTCACTTTCCTTAGAAGGAGAAATGGTCAGATGTGTGATTATATACAAATTCATGGGCTGTGGCCAATGGATTGATAAGGTCAGAGATCTGGAAGGAACATGATTGCAAAATTGGTGATAAGAAAATTTCGGGAAGAAGTATGTAGGTAGTTCTCTCAGAATGGGAAAAAAATGGAGATTTTTTTTCACGTGAATGCTCATCAAGAGGTGATCTCAAATGAGGAGTATTTTAATAATCAAGTGAATAAAATTACTTGTGTAGATACCAGTCAGCTTCTTTCCCCAGATACTCCTGTTACTGCCCAAAGACTTCATGACCATAAAGGTGATGGTGGCAGAGATGCAGACGATGCATAAAATTAGCACCATGAACTTCCACTCACCAAAGCCAACCTGGCTAGAGCCATTGCTGAGTGCTCAATCTGCCAGCAGCAAAGACCAATACTGAATCCGGGATATGACACTATGGCATTACTTCCCAAGGTACTCAGCCAGCAACCCAGTGGCAGGATGATTACATTGGACCACATCCATCACAGAAAGGATAACATTTTGCTCTTACTGGAATATACTCTGGATACGAATTTGCCTTCCCTATAAGCAATGTTTCTGCCATATGTAGACTGACAGAATGCCTTACCCACCATTATGGTATTCCACATAGCATTACTTCTTTTATTTTAATTTCATTTCTTAGCATTGCTTCTGATTAAGGAACTTCATAGTAAATAAAGTATGGCCATGGGCCTATGCTCATAGAATTTACAGGCCTTGCCACATCTCTCGCATTCTGAAGCAGGTGGCTTAATAAAATGGTGAAATGACCCTTTAAAGACTCAGGTACAGTGCTGTGTAGCTGGACTACAGCAAGGTTCTTCAGAATGCTGTATATGTTCTTCATCAGGACCCATTATACGGTGCTATTTCTCTGAGAGCCAGGATTCATAGGTCTGGGAATCAGAGGTGAGTGGCACTCCTTACTATTACCCTCTAGTGACCCACCAATAACATTTTTGCTTCCTACTACCATTACCTTATGCTCTGCTGGTCTTAGATCCAAAAGAAGGAATGCTTCCGCCAGGAGACACAACAGTGATACCATTCAACTCAAAGTTAAGACTGCCTCTAGGCCATTTTCGGTGCCTCATGCTTCAGAACCAATAAGCAATGAAGGGAATTACTATGCTGACTGGGTTAATTGATTTCTAATTGTCAAGGGAAGATTGGACTATTTTTCCACAACAAAGATAAGGATTGTGTTTGAAATATAAGAAATCTTTTAATATGTCTATTAGTATTAACAACCCTGTGATTAAAATCAGTGGAAATGTGTGACACCCAATCCAAGCAGGACCACCAATAGCCCCAGACCTTTCTGAAATAAAAGTGTGGGTCCCCTGACTGGGTAAAGAAACAACTAAGATGTTTTCAGAAGACAAAGGGAATACAGAGTGGATAGAAAAAGAAAGTAGTCATAAAAAACAGTTACCAAGTAACAAATTACAGAAATGAGGACTGCAGCTGTCATGAATATTTCCCACTTATTTTTGTTACAAATGTTTTTGTGAATATGAATATAGATAAATATTTTTATGTATTATTGTTTTTTCCCTCTTATTCCTTATCCAAGATGTATTGACTTTGTATCATAGTATTCAAATACGGTTAATTTTAAATCATAGTATTTAAGTCATGGGGTATCAAGAAGAAGAGTAAATATCACTCAAGAACTTTATCTCCTTTTCTAGAGAAGGAGTTAGGGTACTTTCAGTTGTATGCAGTATAGTTATATCATGTTAAGTGGAATTACGACCTTATCATTATCTATATTTGGAGATTAAGTATAAGGAGATGCACATGGGTGCCCAGGAACAAAGGGTGGACTTGTGATGATTAATTTTGTCAACTTTACTTGGCTGTGGGGAGCTTAGATTTTGGAACATTAATCTGGGTGTGCCTGTGAGGGTGTTTTAAGATGAGATTAATATTTGGATCTGTAGACTGCCTTCCCTAATGTGAGTGCCCTCATCCAATCAACTGGCAGCCCAAATAGAACAGAAAGGGTAGCAATATAAGATGAAATTTCTCCTGCCTGACTACTTGGGCTGGAACATTGGTATTGATCTTTTTCTGCCTTCAGACTCAAACTGAAACAACAGCCCATGAGTGTAGAACCTGTCAGCTTTCAGACTGGAACTTACACCATTGGCTCTCTTGTTCTCAGACCTTCAGACTTGGGCTGGAACTAAAACCATACCTTTGGCTCTTTCATGTCTCCAGCGTGCCAACTGCAGATGTTAGGACTTCTCAGTCTCTATAACTGCATGAGCCAATTTCTTATAATAAATCTCTTCTTTACAATAAAATCATATATAACTATAGTCATATATATATATATATATATATATATATATATATATATGACTCATATATATATATGAGAGAACCAGACTAATTCTCCAATACACTATTATTACCTTCATTACAGAAATGGGTCTGAGAAAATGTAAGCACCTTTAGCCACCCTAAAACTAGTTAGTCACCATGTTGGGATACATTCAGGTTCATCTGGCTCTAATGTCCATGCTCCCATCCCTTGTGCTATGTTTGAGCTCTGCTTATGAACCAGTGAGGATAAATAAAGACCTATAGAAATGCCCCTCCATATCTCCTGCTAATGCTTCATTGCCTATTTCTGAATTTTGTGTTTTAATTATTGTTGCTGTATAATAATTATCTCAAAATTCAGTAGCATAAAATAGCAATTGCTTTATTTTGCTAATGATTTCATGGTTCATGAATTTAGAAAAGGCTACTCCACCAACCAGGACACCTCCTTGTGTCCTTTCCAACATGATCATATCAGAGTAGTGAGCAGGCCATAAGAACTGCGGGTAGAGACACAGGATCTTCTTGGGCCTACGCTTACAAGCCATGGGGCATCACTTCCACTGTAGTCTGTTGGTTACAAACGCCTCACTGATGTAGGGACATATTCAAGGGGAGGGAACAAGGACCCCTCCTTTTGATAGAAATGTCAAAGAATTTGGGGGTGTGTTTTTAAAACTTGCATTATGATCCTAGTGTTAGGTATCTCTAGGAGATGATGGAATGCAAGAAAGTGGACTTTGAAATGAAGTCACAATTTGAAACTTCCTCCATCATGTATTATCTGTATAACCTTGGAAAAATTACTTAAAGTCTCTGGCCAGGGACCTCCTTTGAAAAAGGAGAAGGCTGATACCTATTTTGGAGCTAAAATTAGTACATATGCCTGGGATTCAATTAACAGTAGAACACTGTTTTCACACCTTCTTCACTTTGGTCACTGATTTCTATTATTTATTTATACATAATTTAAAGACATATTAGGAAGTGACTGGCAGTTACATTTTTCCCATAAGGAACAGTAAAGGTATCACAAACTCAATCTATGTATTTCAGCCAAAAAGAAAGTTCACTGTGGCCCAAAGAACAGGCATTACTACATCATGGTAATATTATCTAGTATCTTTTTTCTGTCTCTCTCATGTCCCTGGCTCCTTAATATCAGGCAAAAACTTACAAAATATTTAAATAAGTGCAGTCTCAGAACTTGTCAGGTCAAATCAGATCCCTGGATGTTCTATTCTGGTGAAACTTACTTTTTCCTGAGTGCGAGTTACTGATCAGATGTTTCATTGTATTGGGACCAAGAGGAGACTATTATTTAGAATTCAAACACACACACACACACACACACACACACACACACACACACACACACGTTTAAACAAATGAACAAATCTAATTTGGAGAGCAAAAGCATATAGAAGACAAAAGCCAGGGTCTTACACGGAGTAACCCAAATCCCCCATGTGGAAGTCATTTAAACGTAACTTTTTCACATGGTAGGGATGAAAACATTCTTCTGCCATGGAGTTTCATAAAGCATGTCAGGCTTCTTTTTGCACTAGACTTCTACACATCTGTCAACTGGAGAAGTTAACCTCTCTGCTGTTTTGATGAGAGAAAGATAAAAATCGAAGTCCTGGTGATTTTATAGGAGTGCTGGCTGCTTATGTCTTTGGGTATCTCTTGCACTCCTTTGGTGTGAAGACACCCCCAATTCAAAACAGATGTGGTCCCCTTGGCATGGCCTGCTGAATACCACATTGCCTGTAGAGCTCTGGGGCTCACAAGGTGCCCTCACGGAGCTGTCCATAACCCAGAGCTAGTTTTTCTGCCCGGCAGCAAATAGGGACAGACACCTGATGAGTTTTCAAGAGAGTCTCACAACCAGGTGTCTAACTGAGTAGACAACAGATAATCGTACTAGATCCTCTGAGATTATATGTCCTCTACTTCCCCCTCCAATCTCCTTGCCCTTTTTAAGTGCAAGTCACATTTACTGTAGTGTTGACTCCTGTTTTTGTTTGTTTGTTTGTTTGTTTGTTTCTTTTCTTGTTTGGTTAAGTCCAAAGGATAGTTACCTTTGCATAATTTAAACTTCAAGCTTTTAGTTAGCTGATCTTTAGTTTAATGAACAATAACTGTTTAGAAACTTTCTCTGAGTGTGCCTTGGAGTATTTTCTAGAGCCAATGGAATTCTGTCTTGAAAACTGGAAAGCAGTTTTCTTTCCATGTGGGGAGGGAATGGGGGAATTGCCAACAGAGCAGCATATTCAAGCAAGCAAGTTTTTAGAATAACTTAAGACTTGTTCAGTTTCCATTAAGAATATCTAATTATAAGTAATTACCCTTTACTAATTTAATTCCATCCTCTTGAACTTTATTAGAGCAACAAACTTAACCACATGCATTTTGTTAAGTGGACCCTTGCACTTTGGAGGAAAAAAAACTTAACAAGATTGATATGACTAGCATAGGAAAGAAGGGGATTAAAAATAATTGAGCATTTTCTGCAGTATCCTCTCCCATTCCATTAGAGTTGAAATATAAGTAGGTGTTTTAAAAAATGAGTTCACAGTAAGGAATTTAAGGAGATTAGCTCGGTTTTAATAGATGGCCCAGCCCTATTTAAAAATTAATACCAGAAATAGGCAAACAATTTGTTTTAGTATTAGACTAAACTTTAAATGTGTTAGAAATTAAATTATTAAGGTCATATGTTGATAAAAGATGAAAATAATAAGAATTGATACTAATTTTTCTTTTTTAGTATCCTGAAAGTATTTGAAGAGGTAAAGTGTTTTCTTCTGAATATGAAAAATGAACTACATACTTTAGAGTGTTTTTTCTTCAAACCACATTTAGCACATTTTTTTTTAAAAGCAAAGAGCTTCATTGTTTTTCTGCATATAAAAGTAATATACTTGCAATATTAAAATACACATGGAACAAAATATATAAAGACAATATAGAAATCACCAATTCACTTATCACACAGATTTTATAACTATTAACATGTGGATATGTTTCTTCCCAGAATTTTTTTCTATATATGAGGATTACCTTTATGTAATTGTTATTAAAGCATAGCATGGTACAGAAAGTGAACATATAATTAGTAATTTAGGGACAGAAAATTTTTGGAACTCTGGGAGTTCTCCCATAACTACCCCTCTCTACCAAGGGTAAATTCTCCAATTCCTCATACCATTAAGATTTTCCTATTTCTGAATTTTATATAGATTGAATCATATATATTCTTTAATGTTGGCTTATTTTATATAAAATTATATTCATAAGATATATTCATATTGTCACTTGTCATTGTAATTGGCTTATTCTCATTGATATATAAATGTAAATGTATAAATATATGTATATATAAACACATTATGTAAATGTACCACACTTTATTTCACCATTTTGCCATTGGCTGTTTCACGTTCAGGGCTAATTAAATTTTAGTGCATACTTTATGACGGAACTTATGGACATGCTTCTGAATGGTATATACCCAGAAGGAGAATGGCTGCCTGGTTTCAGGTGTGTGTATATACTACATTTTTTTAATAAGCAGTCAATGAGTTTCTAAAATGACTATATATATATATATATTTTTTAAAGATTTTATTTATTTATTTGTCAGAGAGAGAGCAAGCGAGAGCGAGCACAGGCAGACAGAGTGGAAGGCAGAGTCAGAGGGAGAAGCAGGCTCCCTGCGGAGCAAGGAGCCCGATGTGGGACTCGATCCCAGGACATTGGGATCATGACCTGAGCCGAAGGCAGCTGCTTAACCAACTGAGCCACCCAGGCGTCCCCCAAAATGACTATATTAATTTATACTTTCCCTGACAATACATGAGAATCCCAGCTGTTCTCCTTCCTTGCCAACACCTGATATCAAATAATTGTTTTTAAGTAAGGATGAAATTGGGCACCTGAGTGGCTCAGTTGGTTAAGCATCTGCTCTTGGCTTGGGTCATGATCCCTAAGTCCCAGGATTGAGTCCCGCATTGGGCTACTTGCTCAGTGGGGTGTCTGCTTTTTCCTCTGTCCCTCACCATACTCTCGTGTTCACTCTCACTCTCTCTAGTAAATAAATAAAATCTTAAAAAAAAATCTAAATTAATTCTCTAGATGTACTTTGCTAACCTATATTTCCTACCTAACCATATATCTTGGATATCTTTCCATGTCAATAAACAAAGAGATCATCATCATTTTAAATTTCTGTGTAATAATCTTTAGTACAATGTGTCTAAGTATGTATAATCAATTCCTTATTGATGATTATTTCTACAGAATTTTAATTTTCCATTTTATGAACAAAGTTGATTATGCAATTCTTTGTATACATAGTTCATAATTCAATATAACTCTTGTCAACAAACTGAATCACTCATCTGGTCCTCTGTACTCTTCATCACATTCAAGGGCCAGAAATCCAGCATCACTTACTAGTTCATTTCTGCTCCTTCTTGGTTGCAGATGAAGTCTGCTAGTGAAAATCAGGACAGAAAAATTGGTTTCACAGCATATCTATAACCATTTACATCACATAGACTCTCAAACTCTTCTATTTGGCAATACTTCCTTGCTCTACACATTGATTATTTTAAATCTTCAGCCTCCCTGAAGCACCAAATCTTTCCCCATGTCCCTCCAGACTCTCTGCAGATGACTGAACCTCACAGTTCATAGAGAACATAATAGCCATTAGAATGTAATATTCTTAAAGTGATTTCCACTGCCAAAGAGAAACACACACACACACACACACACACACACACACACACACACACACTCTTTCTCTCCCATGGCCTCCCTGCATTTTGCTTCTCTGAAAAGAAAGAAGCTGCTCTCCCATATCCTTCCACTTCTTTATTGAAGGTCAGTTCTGGCAGCCAAACACTAGATCTCATTGTCCCACCTCTTTTTTTGGCCAGTCGTTTTCTCCCCTTCCTTTACCATGTCTGCTGACCCATCTTTAAGTGTACTAATTGATCCGGTGCCTTATTAATTCCCTTCCTCTTGAATTTTCCTTTTTGTTTTCCTTTTCTTCTCCACTCTTTTTCCTTACAGTTTCTCATGTTCTCTTCTCTTTCTCCAATTCTTTAAAAATTTTCCTTCACATTTCTGCTTTCATGATTTCCCTGGGTTTTCTGTCTTATGGTTTCAAACACTATCTCTCTGTAAGCATTTTCCAGATTCATACAACCAAACTGGCCTTCTTTTCTTAGCTTTAGGCTATTAGACAAATGGTTATTTGTTAACTGGTATCAATATTTCAGAAACAGTACAAATTTTGACGAGTCTATTTGCTATTCCCCCTCCACTAGCACCTGTCTTCTTATCCCAGTAACCAGCATGCCATTTGCCTAGGAATGATTTAAAATGATAATATGCTTAGTATATGGTCATTATATCTCAAATCTACATTCTTCTCATTATCTGAACAGCCATTTCCTACCCAAGCCACAATCACCCCACAATAGATGTGGAAACCATGAGGGCTGAAGGCGTAAGTGCTTTATTCATTATTTTGCCCCAGTGCTTGTCACAATGCCTGACACATAGTTGGTAGTCTAAAATGTAGATCTAGTCACCACTATCTCCTTCTTGGACTTCTAAGACTATTAATCAGATGATTTGAGGTTAAAAAATAATTTCTTTTTGAAGTCTTCCCTGACCTCTAGAGTAGATCAAATCCCTAATTACAGACTCTTACAGTATATGTGTGTGTGTGTGTGTGGGTGTGTGTGTGTGTATCTTACCATGTATAAATGTATCTCTTTTCTAACAGTGTTCCAGGTATAATTTATATTATTTCCTATGAGTGATTAAGTGATGGCTCAAATATTAGATTTGATAAGGGGAAGGGAACTTTTTGTTTTTGCTCTCCATTCTTCCCACATACTTTGCATATGATTGAATGGAGGACAAATAAAAAAAATTGTAAAGAAGTAGTTTTCTATATTGAATACCCTTTCTTTAGAATTTTATGCATATTTTCAATTTCTCCTATTTTAATTAATTTATATTTTTTTCCTTGCAGTTAAAAAGATTGCTTAACTCTTCATCTACCATGGACTTGCATTTCTTTTAAATCTTTGCCAGTATAAACATTGTGTGTCACTGTTTTACTTTGTATGTTTTATTTACTCATGATTTTCTTTTTTTCTGTTTTCAGACTACATATGTTTATTCTCCTATTGGTATATAGTCTTTACCTTAGTAATTTGCAAGATCTCTTCAAAGCTAGTGAAATTAGTCTCTTCTCCATAACATATATGTTATATTTTTCTCAACTTATCAGCTGTATTTGTTTATTATTCCTTTGCAGTTGCATGTTTATTAATTCATTAAGCAGATATTTATTGAACCACCATTATTTGTCCAAAGACCAATCAAGGAATAAGAGCAAAGGATTAATCAAACAGAAGAAAATTATTGCCTTCCTGGAGCTTACATTGCATTTATGAGAATGGGTGAGTAAACAAACAATAAGTGATGTAAAATAATATAATAGAATATTAAGTGGTTATAAATGGGTGGTTATTAACATAATTAAACCAGGGAAAGGGTTTAAAAGAGTCTGCAGGTAGGAGTCACAATTTTAAAGAGAATTACCCAAAGGAGGTATCTTTGAGAAGGTGTCTTTTGATTAAAGTCCCAAAGAAGATATAAGAACTTTGTGGATACCTGTAGAAACAGACTTCAAAGTAGAAGGAACACCAACTGCAAAGGTGCAGGGAGAAAAGCATGTCTGGAAAGTTTAAGGAACAGGTAAAGAGCTGATAGAAGCAGAACAGATTTTAAAGGAAGGGCATAATAGAATATGACGTCTCAGCATATAGAGCATTGTTGGTATTCTGATGTCTACCTGGAATGAGATAAGAAGGCTGGAGATTTTTGAGCAGAGATGAGACATGATCTGACTACATTTTAACTACAAAACTCTGGTTGTTTTTTTGAGAATAGCTTTTCTTTTTCTTTTTCTCTTTTTCTTTTTCTTTTGAGAATAGCATTTTTTCCTCTTTTTTCTTTACTTTTCTTTCTTTCTTTCTTTCTTTTTTGGAGAATAGCTTTTGAAGGGCTGACATCCAAAACAAGGAGATTGGTTAGAAAATTGCAATAACCTTGGCCAGAGAGGACTGTGGACTCTACTCACTCATTGTGTGTAACCCCAGTGTGTTAACAATGAAGGTGGTGTTAGTGATCAGACTATGTGTATAGTTTGAAGGTAAAGTCAGTATTTGCAGATGGATTGTATTATGGGATATGAAAGTTAGTGCATTTAGATTATTAATACATTTTTAGTTTAGTTTGGGTCCTGAGAAACTAGATGGGAGTTGCCAAAAACTGAGATGAAGGAAGGCTGTGACTAGAGAGGTTTCAGTGGGGAAGATCAAGAGTTGTAGTTTTGTACCTCTTAAATTTGAGATTTCTCAGATTTCTCGGTAGAGCTATTGAGTGTGTTGTTGGATTTGTGGTTCTTTTTTCTTGGGGAGATAGGAATTTGGGTGTCATCAGTAGATAGGTAGATGTACTGCTATGAGACTAAATGATAACACCAAGGGAATGATGGTATAGAGGAAATAGAAAATGTTCCAGGACAGAATCACAAAGAGTTCCAAATTTCAAAGGCCAGGCATATGAAGAAAACCCATCAATGAGACTGAGAAGGATCTGCCAACGAGTGATTGGTGCACTTATGAGAGATTAGAGTCTTGGACTACAAGTTAACAAAGTGACTCACCTATCAATGAATGGTCAACTGACATGATGCTGAAAACTAAAATGAGGATAGATTGAAGGTAAGATATGACAGAGCAAAGAGAGTTTCCTTTCACTGGAGGTAGAAAACCTGATTGGATGGATTCATGAGAGAGAGGAGAGAAACCGAAGACTCTGACTAGAGACAATTCTTTTGAGGAACTTTGTTGTTAGGGTAAGTAGGAAGATGAAGACATGACCTCAAAAGATGTTTGTACCTTAAAATGGGAGAAATGAGAATTTTGTGTTGATGGAAAAGATCTAGTTGTAGACAGGATAATTTGGTTATGTTAAATAAGAGAAAAGTATTTGAGAAGGGCAGAGAAGACAGAATCTAGTGCACAAGTAGAAGGCTTGGCCTTTGTTAGGAGAATGGATAGTTTGTCCTGAGAAATGGAAGTGAAGGCAGAAAGTGTGAGTGCAAGTATAGGTGGAAGATAGATATTATAGAACTTCTATTCGGAATGTTCTTATTTTGTCTGTTAGTGACAAGCAAAATTATCATCTAGGAGTGCTGATTAGTATTAGAAATTGAGGAGAAAAAAATATGTTATGAAATAGTCATCTAGGGAATTGAGAATGATTGGAATTAGAAAAGATTTCAGTGTACTCTTCAGTCATATATACTTTTGGTACTGTTCTCTGCCTCCTTAATAATGCTAGAATTATGATTTAAAACAACAACCAGATTATGCCATTTTTATGCTAAGGAAATGTTCTTTTGGATCCTAATTAACTACAGTTGAGTACAGGGTAAAGCTCAGACTCCTTCCAGTGTTGAATAGTGTCCTATGATCAGCCTCAAACCTTCTTTCATAGACTCATCTCTGACCATTCCCATGACTCCACACAATGTAAGTTCCAGGTGAACCTAACTTCTTAGATTTGTCCTAACACCATATACACATTCATAATTCCTTGCCTTTGTCTGGGTAGTTCCCATTCCTGGAATGCCTTTTTTCCCCCTTTTCTACACTTTATTAAATATAGTTCATGCTCCACCCATCCCCATTTATTTTGAAGGGAGAGCATGTTATTTTCTTCTCTATGTGCCCCTTAACCTTTAAGCTTGGCTTAGTACTTAGCTTTGCCATAGTACATTATTGCTTAATATGTCTGTCTTCCACCCTAGACCAGATGTTTTTCAAGCATACAGATGATATCTTAGAAATTATTTTATCCTCCCAGTCTCTAGAGTACTAAATATTCATGAACAAATTCAATTTTTCAGTATTTAATCTTATATTATCAACTAATTCCAGTTTCTTAGAAGTTAAGAAAGCTTTAAGCTTTGCCTAGACAGTGAAACATGCATAGGAATAAATATTTGTGGGATAATTACTGTGTGCATTGATATGTAATGGGTTGTGCAAATTTTGGCTTTCATTTTATAACCTCCTCTTTTTCTCAGAACTTCACAATTTGTGTTTTTAATTTAACCACAAAAAAATCCCCTAGCATTAAATTTTGACAATAATGTTAGATACCAAGTTATAATTAGATGAAGAATATGTAATCCATATTGGATACAGTTCATTATTTCTCTCAAGTTGGAATGTTAAATGGAAAATCAAATAAATAAAGAAATTGGCCTAAACTTGTGGAATATTAAGCTTCAAAGATGTTGTTTTTATTGTAATTTAGTTCATTCCTAATTTGAGTTCCTGTACTTACCTTTGTGTCTCTAATTTAGCTTACTTCTGCCTCAGAATGAGCATTAAAAGTAATTTAAGATAAAATAATCAAATTCCTTATTCTGAGAACAAAAGATATACAGCAGGAACACATATCTAATAAATTCACTCCTTTCAATACTGTTTTCTGAGAAGTGAATTTTCTTTCTACTCTTTAACGGGTAAAAATAAACAAACAAGTTTCCTTGGGAGAGTCAAAGACTGGTGCTTTGTGGGAAAAATTTTAAGGAGAAGACTCATTTAACCAACTGAAATCAGTTATAGTTGATCAGCAATGGATTGAGGAGGAATGTATAGCAGAGAGGTATAGGAAATACATTTGGGTACGAAGGGTAGGAGCTGCTTATAGCAAATGTTGAAAACATTTTTTTGTTATTGCCATGAAACAAAGCATCTCCAGTCTTAATGGCTCAAAATAATAATTGATTATTATCCTCCAGATTTCTGAGGGTTAACTGGGTTTAGTTTGATCGTTCTTTCAGAGATTCTCTTTTATGCAGTGCAGTTAGTGGTCAGCACACACTGCCTTCATCTGATGGTTCAACTGGACTAGGTATTCAAGATGTCTGGCTGTTGTTGGTGGTCAGTCAGGATTTCAGCCAAGACTAACCTAACACTAGGGGTGTCAATAACCTTTCCATGTAGTTTGGGATTCTGTCAGAAAGACATGGGCTCTGAAAAGGAATGTCTCAAGGGCAAGCATTCCAAGAAACCCAGAGAGAAGTCCCAAAACTTCTTATAGCTTGACCTTGAAGACCAAGAAGTCACTTTGTCATATTCTGTTGGTCAAGCAAGTCACTAAGGCCAACCCAGATTCAACTGGAGAGAAAGAAACTCTACCTCTTAATGAGGGAGGAACAAGGCCATACTGTAGAAGAACCAGAAGAATACGAAACATGGGACATAGAGCTGCAGCCACCTGTGGAAAAACTAAACTACCATAAAGGCCATAGAGAAATGTTTTAAGGCAATAAGATATCAACTAAGAGGTCCACATTCACTGCTGCCATTATTCATGTCTAGATCACCACCATGTCTCACTGGGACTACTGAAGTAATTGCTTCATTTCCTTCACTCCAGTCTATCCTCACCTCCAATTCAGTCTTTCATCAACAGCCAGAATAACCTTCTTGAAGTCAAATTCCTAACATGTCACTCCTGAATTTAAATCCATAAATATCTTACCATACATCTGGAATGACTCAGTTCCAGATCTCTTTGCCAGCCTTGCTACTACCCTCTCCATACCAGGATCTCCTTTCAGCTTTAGAATCTTCCAGGTGCTCTTCTCTTAGACTGAAACCTTCTTACCCTCCTTTCCTCGTTATTTATTGCCTATAAATTCAGTCTTATTTTGAATGTCATTAAACCTGTAAAGTATACCTTTCTTTGTGTTTTCATAGCAAAGTACTTTTCACATAAAAATATAATTGCTTCATTTCTTAGTACTTTCTTCAAGTAGACTGTATGACCCATAAATCTTCCTTCTTGCCCTAAGTTCCTTTAAAGTATCCTTCACTGTCTGTTATTGTCTATTGTAACAAATTATAAATATACTATTTATTGGCACATTATAGCTTCCATTGACTTTCATTATATATGTGCACATATATACCCAATGGGCTTTTATAGAATATTTCATCCACTAACAGCATAATGTACATCATCAAATTCTTCTCAAGCTCACATGGAACATTTCATTAGATTATACCACATTCTGGGCCATAAAACACACCTCAACAAATTTAAAAGGATAGAAATCAAATAAAGTATGTTTTCAGTAGAATTAAACTAGAAATAAATAGCTGGAAAATCATAAAAATACTTGGAGATTAAATAACATACTTCTAAATAACACACAGGTCAAAGAAGTTTTCTCAGGAAATATTTTGGATTAAATAAAATGAGAATACAATCGTTCCAAATTTGGGGGATACAGAAAAAGCAGTGCTAAGAGGGAAATTTATAGTATTGAATGAATATACAGAAAAGAAGAAAGATCTAAAAGAAATAATCTAAGTTTTCAATTTAGAAAACTTTAAAAAGAAGGAAAAGCAATGTAAAATAAAGTAAGCAGAAGAAAACAGAGAAGGAAAGTTAGAGCAGTAATCAATTAAATTGAAACTAGGGAAACAATAGAGAAAAGCAACAAAATCAAAGATTTTCTTTTCAAAGGTCAGTAATTCAGAAATCTCTGTCCAACCTAACTATGAGAAAAATAAAGAAGACAAAAATTACTAATATATGAAAGAGGGGCCATCACGACTGACCCCATAAATATAAAAGTTAATAAAGGAATCTTATAAATGCCTTATGCCCACAAATTTGATAACCTAGAAAAAATGAACCAATTCCTTGAAAAACACTATTTGACTAAACAATAGGGAAATAATTTGAATAGTCTCATATCTCTTAAAATTTTTGACTAAAACAGACAGCATGAGGCTTAGATGAATTCACTGGTGAATTCTATCAGACATTTAAGAAATTACTCCAAAAATTCTACAACCTTTTCCAGAAAATAAAAGCAAGGACAATATACTTTCGAACTCATTCTATGAGACCAAATCAGACAAAGACATTGTAAGAAAGCAAAATGCCAATATCTATCCTGAACATAGATGCAAAGATTTTTTGCAAATATTGACAAATTGAATCCAACAATATATAAAAAGAATTATTTGCCATGACTAAATGGCATTTATCTTAGTGATAAAAGACTGATTCAACATTAGAAAATCAATTACTAGATTCTTGTTATATCTTTACAGAGATTTTATACATGAAAAACAAATGTTTCCTATTTGTTCTCTTCTTAACACAAAGCATGATGTTATGTTTATTAAAAAATCAATTAATATAATTTATCACATCAAGAGGACAAAGAAGGAAAATCTATGATTCTGTCAGTAGATGCAGAAAAATATTTGGAGGGCCACCTAGGTGGCTCAGTCTGTTAAGCATCTGACTCTTGATTTCAGATCAGGTCATGATCTCAGGTCAGTGAGATCAAGTCCCACATTGTGTTCTGCACTGGGTGTTAAATTGCTTATTAAGATTCTATCACCTGCCCCCACCCACCCGCCACTGGCATGTGCTCTCTCTCTCAAAGAATTAAAAAAAAAAAACCAAAACAATATTTGGAAGAATCCAGCACACTTTCATGATAAAAACTCTCAACAAATTAGGAAGAGGGAAGAACGCTTTCATCTTGATAAAAGCCACGGCATAAAACCCGCCATTCACATCATACCTACTAATGAGAAAATGGTCGCTTTATCTCTCTGATGGTAATTTTATGTGTCACCTTGATTAGCCACACGGATCCCACATTAAAAATTATTTCTGGGTGTGTCTGTGAAGGTGTTTCTGGGTGAGATTAGCATATTAATCTGCTCAGTGAAGCAGATGGGCATCACCCAATCTGCTGAGAGTGTGCATAGCCAACAAAATAATGTCAAAGATCAAAGTAAAAGGACTGCTGCTATCCAACTTCATGACTTACTGCAAAGATGCAGTAATCGCTATAATATGGTATTGGCCAAGGAATACAAAAATGGTAAATGGAAGCACAATAGAGACCTCAAAAATAGACCCCACAAATATAGTTAACTGCCTTTGACAAAGGATCATGGGGATTCAATGAAGAAAGGATAGTCTTTCAAAAGAATGACTCTAACTTTAGAATTAAACTAGAAATAAATAACTGGAAAATCCTTTAGAAAAATTAACTCAAAATGGATCCTAGACCTAAGTGTAAAATGCAAAACTATAAAATTTCTAAAAGATAACACAGGAGAAAATCTGTGTGACCTTGGGTTTGGGAATGAGTTTTTAGATACAACACCAAAAGCCTGATTCAGAAATGAAAATATTGAGAAGGTGAACATCATTAATATCAAAAAAAGGGAAAAACCCTCTACCTTGTGAAAGATACCCTTATGAGAATGCAGAGAGAAGGTACAGACTGGGAGATGACAATTGCAAAACACATATCCCAGAAAAGACTTATGTCAAAATATACAAAGAACTCTTAAAACTCAACAATAAGGAAACAGGCAACTCAGTTTAAAAATGGGCAAAAGATTGGAATGAAAAACTCATTTAAAAATACATAAAGAAAGCAAGTAATATATAGAAAGATCTTCAAACAATGAATCATCAAAGCTAATAATGTACTGTATGGTGACTAACATAACATAATTAAAAAAAGAAAAAAGAACATTAAACAACAACAAACTACCAAAAATAATTTCAGGATGAATTAAAGAGTTAAATTAAAAATATCAACAGATATTGTCATTAAAATTATACTTATAAAGACTTGTAATAACAAGGAAAATATAATGTGAAATGGAAAAACAAATATACAAAATAAGATTTTGATAGAGAAAAAAAGATCTTCAATGTCCTGTGTCATTAGGACATTAAAAATTTAAACATCAATGAGATTATTATTATATATCTATTAGAATAGCTAAAATCCCAAGAGTATAGTAAAGCCAAATGGTGGCAAGGATGTGGGGTTTCAGGAACTCTCATTCATTTCTGCTGGGAATGCAAAGTGACATTGTCCCTTCAGGAAACAATTTAGCAGTTTTTACAAACTCACCCTAGTCTGCTCATAAAATCAAGCAATCATGCTCCCAGGTATTTACCCAAATGCTCTGAAAACTTACGAAAACACAAAACCCTGCATATCAATGTTTATAGCAGCTTTGTAATCGCCCAAACTTGAAATTGAACAATATATGTTTCAGTGGGTGAATGGATAAATAAATTTTGATACATCCAAACAACAGAATATTACTCAGCACTAAAGAGAAATGAGCTATTTAGTCAAGAAAAGTTGTGGAAGAAACTTAAATACATATTATTAAGTGAAAGATGTTGACCTGAAAAGGCTAAATACTGTATAGCCTTGTGGAAAAGGTAAACTATGGAGACAGTAAAATGATAGTGGTTTCTAGGAGTTGGAGGAAAAAAGGGAGGAGTAGGCGGAGCACTGAGCATTTTTAGAGCAGTGAAAATACTCTGTATTAAACTGTAAATGATAGTTATGTAACTATGATAGTTATGTCATTATACATTTTTCAAAACCCATAGAGTGTACAGCACCAGAAGTGGACCCTAAGGTAAAGTATGGAGTCTGGGTGATAATGATGTGTGAATGTAGGTTTATCGACTATAACAAATATATCATTCTTGTGGAGGATGCTGATAGTGGAGGGGGTTGTGAATGCTTGAGGGCAGGGAATACATGGGAACCCTCTACTTGCTGCTCAATTTTGTTGTGAATCTAAAACTGCTCTACAATATGGAGAAGACATCCAGATGGACAACAGACATGTGAAAAGATGCTCAGCATGACTCAGCATCAGGGAAATACAAATCAAAACCATGATGAGATGCCACCTCACACCAGTCAGAATGGCTAAAATTAATAGCTCCGGAATGGTGAGGTGAGGTGAGGATTTATAGAAAGGGGAACCCTCTTTTTTTTTTTTTTAATTTAATTTAATTTTTTTCAGTGTCCCAAGATTCATTGTTTATGCACCACACCCAGTGCTCCATGCAATATGTGCCCTCCTTAATACCCACCAGGCTCACCCAACTCCCCACCACCCTCCCCTCCAAACCCTCAGTTTGTTTCTCAGAGTCCTCAGTCTCTCATGGTTCGTCTCCCCATCCAATTTCCCCCAACTCACCTCTCCTCTCCTTCTCCCAATGTCCTCCATTTATTCCTTATGCTGCACAAGTAAGTGAAACCATATGATAATTGACTCTCTCTGCTTGACTTATTTCACTTGGCATAATCTTTTCCAGTCCCATCCGTGTTGATACAAAAGTTGGGTATTCATCCTTTCTGATGGAGGCAAAATATTCCATTGTATTTATGGACCATATCTTCTTTATCCATTCATCCATTGAAGGGCATCTTGGCTCTTTCCACAGTTTGGTGACTGTGGCCATTGCTGCTGTGAACATTGGGGTACAGGTGGCCCTTCTTTTCACTACATCTGTATCTTTGGGGTAAATACCCAGTAGTGCAATTGCAGGGTCATAGAGTAGCTCTATTTTTAGTTTCTTAAGGAATCTCCACACTATTTTCCAAATTGACTGCACCAACTTGCATTCTCATCGACAGTATAAGAGGAAAAGGCAGAACCCTCTTGCACTGTTGGTGGGAATGCAAGCAGGTACAGCCACTCTGGAAAACAGTATGGAGCTTCCCCAAAAGTTAAAAATAGAATGGCCATATGACCCAGCAATGGCTCTACTAGTTATTTACCCAAAGGATAAAAAATACATATTTGAAGGGGCATATGCACCCCCATGTTTACAGCAACACTACCAACAATAGCCAATTATGGAACGAGCACTAGTGTCCATCAACTAATGAATGGATAAAGAAGATGTGGTATGCGTACACACACAAGCACACATTTTATTTATAATGGAATATTACTCAGTAATGAAAAAGAATGAAACATTGCCATTTGTGACAGTGCGGATGGACCTGAAGTGTATTACACTAAGCGATACACTCAGTGTCTATCAGAGAAAGACAAATATATGATTTCATTCATATGTGGAATTTAAGAAACAAAACAGATGAATATAGGGGAAGAGAAGGAAAAATAAAATAAGATAAAAACAGAGAGGGAGGCAAGAGACTTTTAAATATAGAGAATAAAATGAGGTTTGCTGGAGGGGCAGTGGATGGGGGGGTGGGCTAGATGGGTGATGGGCAGTAAGGAGGGAGCTTGTTGGGATGAGTACTGGGTGTTGTATATAAGTGATGAATCATTAAATTCTACTCCTGAAACCAGCACTAAGTTAACTAAATTCAAGTTAACTAACTTGAATTTAAATTTTAAAAAATAAACAAAATACAAATTCTTGGGGTGCCTGGGTGGCTCAGTTGGTTAAGTGTCTGACTCCTGGTATCAGCTCAGGTCTTGATCTTAGGGTCATGAGTTCAAGTCCATGCTGGGCATGGAGCCTACTTAATTTTTTTTTTTTAATAAAGTCTATTTTCCAAAAAATTCAGTTTCTCATATGAGCTTTTCCTTGCTTACACATGAACTTGACAGAATGATTCCAAAATAATCTTGAAGAGCAAATAAGGGAAACTATATAAGAAAATATAACGCATATTAATGAGGAATTTCTCCAGCAAATACTGAAATATATTTTTAGTAAATATCAACAAAATGATGCTGTACAGACAGTCTAACTTAATGATGATTCAACTTCTTATTTTTGGGTTTTATGATGGTGCAAAGTGATACACGTTCAACAGAAACTGTCCTTTGCATTTTGATCTTTTCCTGGGCTAATAGGATATTCTCCCATTTTGCTGGACCATATCAGTGAGCTGCAGCTCCCAGTCAGCTACGTGATCACAAGGGTAGACAACTGTCACACTTAAAACCATTCTATTTCCATACAACCTTTCTGTTCCCATACAACCATTCTGTTTTTCATTGCTAGTACAGTATTGAGTACATTTCATGAGATATTCAACACTTTATTATAAAATAGGCTTTGTGTTAGGTGATTGCACACAACTGTAGAGTAATGTAAGTGTTAGCACATTTAAGTTTGGGGACACTAAGCTACGATATTCAATAAGTTAAGCATATTAAATGCATTTTTGACTTGTAATATTTTTATCTTACACTGAGTTTATTGAGATGTAATCCCACTGTAAGTCAAGGAAGAATTATATTTGTGTAATAGTAGACAAGCAGATCAACAAAGTCAAATAAATACTCATAAGAAAGACCTGCAATATATAGATGTATCATACATAAAATGTCACAAAAACAAGACACAAGTTAATGTATTATGAAATAAATAATGGGAAAAATTGCCTTAAAAAACTCCTCAAATTATACATTGAAATAAATTCTGGATGTCTGAATATTTTCTTTGAAAAGAGCAAAGGAAGTTTGTTGTTGTTTTTTTTTGACTGACTTGTTTTTGTTTTATTTTGTTTTGTTTTTTGATTGACTGGGAGAGGGAGAGAGAAACTCTAAGGAGACTCTATGCTGAGCCCGATGTGGGGCTCGATCTCATGACTGAGATCAGGACCTGAGCTGAAACCAAGGGTTGCAAGCATAACTGGTTATGCCACTCAGGCTTCCCAAAAGAAATTTAAAGTAGGAGAATAAAATAAAACAGTTTAAATTCTTATAAATCATCATACTTTAAGGAATCTAGATGTAAGACATAAAGATGTGGAAAGAATTGTATATATAATATAGTCCATTTTAGCAACATGGACAATAGGGGATAATTGGACACGGTTTGTATGTCTTATAATAGGTTAATTGGTTAAATAAATGTCAACACATCCACAATATGTAATACAATGCAGTCATCAAAAATATAAATATGCATAACCAAGACTGGAAGAGAATAAAACACAATTTAAAAATGTGCAGAAGACACAAATAGACATTTTTTCTAAAGAAGGCATCCAGATGGCCAACAAGGCACATGAAGAGCTGTTCAACATCACTGATCATCAGGGAAATAAAAATCAAAACTGCAATGAGATATCACCTCACACCTGTCAGAATGGCTGAAATTGACAACACAAGAAAACAACAGGTGTTGGTGAGGAGGCAGAGAAAGGGAAGTCCTCTGACACTGTTGGTGGAAATGCAAGCTGGTGCAGCCACTCTGGAAAATGGCATGGAAATTCCTCAAAAAAATTAAAAATAGAGCTACCTTATAACCCAGCAATTGTACTGTTAGATGTTTGCCCAAAGAATATAAAAATACCGGGGTGCCTGGGTGGCTCAATGGGTTAAGCCTCTGCCTTCCCCTAGGTCATGATCTCGAGGTCCTGGGATCGAGCCCCGCATCGGGCTCTCTGCTGGGTGGGGAGTCTGCTTCCCCTTCTCTCTCTCTCTGCCGTCTCTCTGCCTACTTGTGATCTCTCCCTCTCTCTCTCTGTCAAATAAATAAATAAAATCTTTAAAAAAAAGAATATAAAAATACTAATTCAAAGGAATACATGCACCCCAATATTTACAGCAGCATAATCAACAATGGACGAATGATGAAAATGGCCCAGGTGTCCCTCAATGGATAAATACATAAAGATATGGCATGCGTGCATGTGCATGCACACACACACACACACACACTAAAATATTATTCAGCCATAAAAAAGAATGAAATATTGCCATTTGCAACAATGTGGATAGATCTTAGAGAGTATAATGCTAAGTGAAATAAATCAGTCAGAGAAAGTCAACTATAATGTGATTTCACTCATCTATGGAATTTAAGAAACAAAAAAATGAGCAAAGGGAAAAAAAAGAGAGAGGCAAATCAAGAAACAGTCACTCAACTATAGAGCACGTATTGATGGTTACCGATGGGGGTGGGGAGATGGGTGAAACAGGTGATGGGGATTAAAGAGTACACTTGTAATGAGCTCTGGGTGTTGTATGCAAGTGTTCAATCACTATATTGTACACCTGAAATGAATATTACACTGTATGTTCACTAACTAGAATTTAAATAAAAACTTCGAAACAGTGCCTGTGTTTTGTTTCTCGGTTGTGGAAGACAAATAGTTTTATTTGCCTTTTTTTTCTGTTTTTTTTCCCCTAATATCCTAGAAAGCATACAGATTATTTTTCCAATCTAATCACAATAACAAATACTTTAATTTTTAGGAGATAAATGAGTGCCTAAATTCTAGCAGTATCAGAGGGAATAAATTAGAGAAAAATTTGTGTGTGTTTATATAGACCAGAATTTTGAGATCACGAGGCTGATTGGAATGGGGGTGATAGAAGATAAAGGAAGTAAAATATACCTTGGGCACTCTCAGCCTGAGTAATTGAAAGGATACTGGCATCATAGATACACACAGACTCATGCACGTTCATCATTTTACTTATTTTAGAAGTAATAAGTAACTTGGGTGAGGATTGTTAACTCTGTTTCAAACTTGAGTTTGCAGTGTCTGTGGCATATTCATGTGAAATATTGCAGAGACATTTAACAATTCTATTTAAAATCCCATCATTATTCATAATAAAACATATAATAAAATCCTTTGTGATTTCTAGAAAAACTTCAAAAATAAGACTGGATTATATTTTCCTCACCAGGATATTATAGAAACATTGACTATCATTTTCTATCATGGTCATTAATTTGATTCAGGCTAAAAAAAAATCTCCCAACTTTGCAGATACTTGAGAGAAATCTTCCCTGAAATCCTGCAGAAAAGCACCCATGCAATCATTCCTCTGACCCCTGCCAGAATTTCAGATGTGCTCGACAGAAGAAGCAATGCTTCACAGCAGTTTAAAGGTTTCAAAACCATTCATAGAATTCAAAACATGAACGGAATATCAGTAAAGTTCAGAAATGTGTTTCGAATTAAAATAGAAATTTGAAAAGCCTCAAATCAAGTTGAAGTGAGTGACTAGTGGTCTTCATTTTGAATGCAGAAAGAGGATCTGCTTCAGCTATCAACCCTGCAAGATACATGGTTAAATTGTAGCATTTCTTTTGTTCCTAATGGAGGCCCATCTTTTGATAACTGAAACAGTGCCTATGGGACCTCATCCAAATCTAAGTAACAAGGCTTAGGGCAACAGAAATCCCTAAGAAATTGAAAGGCAACTGCTACCTTTGAAGAAATTATCTCCCAGATCTCAACATCGTTGGGAGATACAGATCAGAGGTTATTTGCAAATGAGGACAACTTCTTTGTTCATGTAGAAAGGACACTATTTTTTTTCTTTAAAACCTTGTTTTGAATTATTTTATAGACTTTGGGTTTCTGAGAGATCTAGAGCCAGAGTGAATATTGCAGCAAACTGCATAAAGGTCTTAATATAAGGTGGCATCTGAACAGAATAAATTTAAATTTTGAATAATGGGATGGGAAAAACCTTGGGTCTTCAGATGGTAAAAGATTCTCTTTCTCTCTTTCTTTCTGTTTTTTTTTTTTTTTTAATTTTCTTTTTTCTTTCCTTATTTTTAAAGATTTATTTGAGAAACAGCACAAGCAGGAGGGAGAGAGAATCTGAAGCAGACTCCGTGCTGAGCACCACGCCGGACATGGGGCTCAATCTCATGACCCTGAGATCACAATCTAAGCCAAAACCAATAGTCAGTGGCTTAACTCACTGAGCCATCCAAGCACCCTGAAGATTCTCATTTCTTTCTTTCTTTTTTTAAAGATTTTATTTATTTATTTGACAAAGAGAGGTCACAAGTAGGCAGAGAGGCAGGCAGAGATAGAGGAGGAAGCAGGCTCCCTGCTGAGCAGAGATCCCAGGGCAGGGGTTGATCCCAGGACCCTGAGATCATGATCTGAGCCAAAGGCAGAGACTTAACCCACTAAGCCACCTGGGTGCCCCAAGATTCTCATTTCTTAAGATGCAAGCCAAATTTAAAAGATGCTCCTTCTGCCAATCACCAGAATTAAACTTAATGGAAGTTTTTCACAATAATTAGTAATAACCAGTGTGTTTGGAAAAGTACTCCAAAAGACTCACTTGAAAAGTCATGTGACTAAGAACTGCTTAAAAGCTATCTACATCCACAAAGCACAGCCTTGACATCTACTGTAAATCGTTATTCAGTAGTTCTTTTTATTCCAATTAGTCAGGTAATAATAATAATAATAACCACAACAATAATTATCTTTAGTGTCTATGATGGACTGGGTGCCAACCTCAACAGGATTTTTAAGAAATGCAGGATTTAACTATTGCTGTGTTTGCACGTATAGGATATGAATAAATGCCATGTATAAAAATGCTTGCACACTTATGTACACTTACTGTATGCACACTTACTATAACAAATAAGGAATACAATAATGATTTTAGAAACATCTGAAGGAGGGAAAGACAGTTCTATATGAGAGAGGTCACAAGCTGAACACTGAAGATAAAAGGGCATTTATTTGACTTACAACGGGAGGCACATTGTGGGAACAGATGTAAAATAAGTGTTTAGAAGCTCTGGTGGACCAGCTTGATAAGAACAATGGTGTATTTAGGGAATGATGAGATATGGATCCTCAAGGTCCCCTGAGATCATCTTTGGGAGTTGGACTCAAGTTTAGACTTTTGAAGACCATAGAAAATTACTTGACAATTTTAAAATTTCAGCATGATAAAAATGACTACTTCAGTAATTTTCACAATTTTCATTTTTCAGTTAGAAAGTTCCAGTAGTTACCATTGCTAATTTTGCTCAGCCTATGTATTTTTGTTAAAATTACATGCAAATACAACTGACATGGGGTCTTCTTCCATTACGTCTCAAACCGAACCTGCATATGTGGCCTGCGAATGGGCACTGGAATATATCCAGATTCACATTCTTTAAAGAAGAGGGAAAAATCCCCCAGGGGAAGGGGACTAACTAAATGGAGGCAAAAAAGACAACAGACAAAAGAAAGTGATTAAAATTACATAACTTATTAAAGTCCTACATTCAAGTTAGTACCTCTACATTATATAAAAATAAAAACAGGGGTGCCTGGGTGGCTCAGTGGGTTAAAGCCTTTGCCTTCGGCTCAGGTCATGATCCCAGGGTCCTGGAATCGAGCCCTGTATCAGGCTCTCTGCTTGGCAGGGAGCTTGCTTCCCCCTCTCTTTCTGCCTACTTGTGATCTCTGTCTGTCAAATAAATAAATAAAATCTTAAAAAAAAGTTGTTCATTTTATATCTCCTGTAAGTCCCTTTTATAAGGTGTTCATACTTGTGTCCCGTTCATTTGTGTTATTAATTGTCGTACCCCAGCATTTTCCAATGGCTGACATTTAACAGGCACCTAGTCAATTTATTGAAAGAATAAATTAACGCAATCCACACTAGATAGCAAGGCTATGTTTTGTGAACGTAGACAGCTCTTAAATGGTCACTAGGCCACATGTATCTTCATTGAGTATTTCTTTTTTAAATTTTTAAAAAGATTTTATTTATTTATTTGAGAAAGAGAAAATGAAAGAGCGAGCACGAGAGTGGGGAGGGTCGGAGGGAGAAACAGACTCCCCACTAGCAGGGAGCCAGATGTAGGCAGGACTCGATCCTGGGATTCCAGGATCATGAACCTGAGCCAAAGGCAGTCGCTTAACCGACTGAGCCACCCAGTGAGTGGGTGGAAATACTCCCTTCAGTGAGTATTTCAGAGGATTTTTCAAAATGTACTCATATTTGCAGGATAGTGCCTAAGCACTTATTTTGGTTCTAGGAGTCTCTAAGAGTCTGGGGTAAAGTCAAATAGTTTATAATGGTACTTGGATTCAGCATTTGGGATATGTCTTCCATTTTCCAAACAGGACTTAAATTTATAGGAGAACTCTTGGAAATTCTAGACATTATATTGTTGTCAGTGACCGGCTTGTATCCCTTAGATCTTTTAGTGTACTTCAGCTAGTTCCCAGCTGTCAGTATCCGTATCTCTGCGTGTAGAATCGTTTTTCCCCTTCCGGAACTGTAAAGGCTGTTCTGCCTGGGGGAGCAGCAGACCGGAAGTGCCAGGGAATTAACATCCATTCTTGTTGTCAAGAATCCATGCAGTCACAAATCAGGGACTCGAAGTTAATCCTTAAACGCCCTATGTCCTATGAAGAGTTTCCCTGCAGATTAAACTCTAGTTACTACTCTGATAGACAGCTTCGTAACACATACTTTTTATTCACTGCCTTCTCTTTCTCATATCACAGCCCTACTCTCCTATTCATGTAGTGTCCCTGGATCTTAAGATGAAACAATTTACACTCCAACGTTTGTCTGAAGATCTGCTCCCTTGGAAACCCAAATTAATACAGCAACAGATTGGGACCCCTTGATCAAGTGTTCTCTCCTGGGCTAGTCCAGGAGATTCATGTCTGAATTATGAACTGGTAATGCAATGACCACTGAAAAATGCGTGAAGCTCTGGTTTCCACTTCTACCTCCTCTGCTAACTGAAGTCTTTGTTTGGGTCTCTTGATAATATAAATATATAAAGTCTCTTTGTTCAACAAATGAGGATTTGGGTAAATTCCAGTTTACTGCTTCAAAGAAAAAACATTGAAACTAACATAGGAACAACAATCTTCTTCTCAGATATCATGTGGAATTCAAATTTTGTGATATTTACTCTAACAATTATGAGGAATCTGCCACTTTCAGGACCTAATGTATTTTTTTCCCTCTCATCTTACTGTGGCTCCAAATGGAAATGAAAATGGGGGGAAGGATGATGAACATGGTTCTAAAGTGGGGTGTCAAACAGGAATCATAAGAAAATAACTTGCTATACTTAAGTATGATTTTTAGAAATTAATCTTTCCCACCCAGTAAGCATGTAAATATGAACTTCTGCATGTTTTTTTTTTTCTGTTATTACAAACATTTTGGATTTAATGTCCAGAGATTAGAGACATGCAGAATGACAGCTTTAGAGTACAACTTCCAATTCTTCATCATGAAATCTTAAGGCATTTAAGATATTTTAAGATAGTTCAGAAAGCTTGTTAACATCTCCAAATACCGTTGAAATTATAGACTGGAAGTGTTCAATATGGAACAAATCCATAGCATTGAAAAACCAACAACAAGGAGAGGGACTAACAAGGAATCCAATATTGATGGAACCTGTTTTGATGAAATGAAGGCAGGACCAGTTAGAGCAAAGGTTGTGAAAAAAGAAGAAGAAAAAAATAGAGCACAGCCCATGGAAGAGCCTGTTTTCTTTTCTAGCAGGACTGAGAGATGAGATCTGTACACTTGGAGATGCAGAGAATGGAATACTTTTAAGGGACAGGGTTCTGTGTATTGAATTTAAGAAAAAAAATGTATGTCACATTGGGTCAGGATTTGCTATAATCCAAGACTGCATTTTCTGTATTTTTGAGTGGTTGAAATATTCATTAAGTTGATGATTCAGGGCACAGCATCTCAAGCCAGACGCCATGTGTTTGAATGCTATCAGGCACTAACTGTGGGCAGGTTAGGAAACTTCTCTGTGCCTCTATTCCTTCATCTGGAAAATGAGAATGATAATAATATTAACAGTATGGGGTTCTGGTGCAGAATAAATGAGTTCAGATATGCAAAGCACATAGAACTGTGCTTGGTAAATAAAAGCACCAAATTATGTTAGATTTTATTATTTGTCCAATTTATCTGGGCTCCAAATTTTTAAACACAACTGACCTCTGGGCATTTCTGCTTTAATGTCTCACAGGCATCTCAAACTGAACACATTCCCAAGGAAATTCATGATTGTCTCCTCAAACGTAGGTCAAATTTCAATGTTCCCTCTCTGTGTGAATGAAATCCCCAGAACTCCTTTTTTCTACTAGTCAGGAATCTGGGACTTATCTTTGGCACCTCTATCAACCTTATCCCTATATCTAATGTATCAGCAAGGTTACCTTCCAAATAGATAACAAATCTTTCAATTTCTCTCCATTCCTACCACCGACATACTAGTTTAGCCTATCTGCTCTCAGCCCTATCCCATTCAGGGGAAGAGAAGAATTTATCTGAAATCAGATTATACCACACTGCATTCTACAGGGTCTTTATTTGCTCCCCAGGGCTCTCAGGGTTAAAACCAAAATCCTTAAGCAAACTTCAGACATTTGGACCTCTATCTATCACTCTGATGTGCAGATTAATGAAATGTGATAGGCACTCTTATATAACCATCAGGTGGATCAAGAAACCAGAACCACATGAGTCCACCTGGTTCTTCCTTCTAGTCACCACGCCCATTCTTCTTCCCAAAGATTAACAACTACCTTCATTGAACAAAGGAGATGAGGGTTATTTTATTTATTTAATTTTATAAATGGAAGCAGAAGTACAAGTTCTATTGTACTTAGTTGTTTTAACTATACTTCTGGATTTATTCATTTGTTTATTTTATATATAAATAAATAAATATATATATATATATACGTGTGTGTGTGTGTGTACACACATACTCCTTTTTTAGTATATGAATATACTAAAAAGAAGGGAAATTCTTTAGAATTCACTAGAAGTGAAATTGCCAGTTTGTAAGATATACATATGTTCATATTTAATTAAGCACTGAAGAATAGTTTTCCAAGGTGGCTGTGCAATTTATACCCATGTGCAATGAACCAAAGAAAGTCCAGTCTCTCCATATTTACACTTTGATATCTTCTGTCTTTTTCACTTTACCATGCTGATGGGTACATGGTAAACTTAATTGCCATTTGTCTTATGACTAATGATATTGAATATTTTTTCACGTGTTTATTGACCATTTAGAAAATTTACTTTATGAAATATGTGTTCAGGGTTTTTTTTTGTTTTTTGTTTTTTTGTCTTTTTTTTGCCTATTTTCTGAATACATTGCTTGCTTTTTTTCTTACTGACATATAGGAATATTTCGTATATTCTGGATCTAAACCTTTTATAAAATATATACTTTGATAAACATATATTTAAAAATATATATATATACTTTGAAGTGTCCTCTACCTATCTATAGCTTGTTTTTTGAGTTTTGATAAATAGAAGATCTTTCTTTTTAGTAGACTAGTTCATCAATTATTTCTTTTATGGTAAATGCTTTATTGTCCCCTTGAAGAAAAATTTGCCCATACCAAAATCAGGAACTTGTTCTCCTGTTTTCTTCTAAAGATGTTACTAATTTTACCTTTTATATTTACTTTTTTTAAATTTATTTTTTATTTTCAGCATAACAGTATTCATTATTTTTGCACCACATCCAGTGCTCCATGCAATCCGTGCCCTCTATAATACCCACCACCTGGTACCCCGACCTCCCACCCCCCCCTTCAGAACTCTCAGATTGTTTTTCAGAGTCCATAGTTTCTCATGGTTTACCTCCCCTTCCAATTTCCCCCAACTCCCTTCTCCTCTCTAACTCCCCATGACCTCCATGCTATTTGTTATGCTCCGCAAATAAGTGAAACTTATTTGTTTCACTTATGAAACAATGCTGAGTGACTTAGTTCACTCAGCATAATCTCTTCCAGTCCCATCCATGTTGCTACAAAAGTTGGGTATTTGTCCTTTCTGATGGAGGCATAATACTCCATAGTGTATATGGACCACATCTTCCTTAGCCATTCATCCATTGAAGGGCATCTTGGTTCTTTCCACAGTTTGGCGACCGTGGCCATTGCTGCTATAAACATTTGGGTACAGATGGCCCTTCTTTTCACTACATCTGTATCTTTGGGGTAAATACCCAGGAGTGCAATTGCAGGGTCATAGGGAAGTTCTATTTAATTTCTTGAGGAATCTCCACACTGTTCTCCAAAGAGGCTGCACCAACTTGCATTCCCACCAACAGTGTAAGAGGGTTCCCCTTTCTCCACATCCTCTCCAACACATGTTGTTTCCTGTATTGCTAATTTTGGCCATTCTAACTGGTGTAAGGTGATATCTCAATGTAGTTTTAATTTGAATCTCCCTGATGGCTAGTGATGATGAACATTTTTTCATGTACCTGATAGCCAACAGTATGTATTTATTGGAGAAGTGTCTGTCCATATCTTCTGCCCATTTTTTGATATGATTGTCTGTTTTGTGTGTATTGAGTTTGAGGAGTTCATTATAGATCCTGGATATCAACCTTTTGTCTGTACTGTCATTTGCAAATATCTTCTCCCATTCCGGGGGTTGCCTCTTTGTTTTCTTGACTGTTTCCTTTGCTGTGCAGAAGCGTTTGATTTTGATGAAGTCCCAAAAGTTCATCTTCGCTTTTGTTTCCTTTGCCTTTGGAGACATAACTTAAAAGAAGTTGTTGTGGCTGATATCGAAAAGATTACTGCCTATGTTCTCCTCTAGGATTCTGATGGATTCCTGTCTCACATTGAGTTCTTTTATCCATTTTGAGTTTATCTTTGTGTACGGTGTAAGAGAATGGTCGAGTTTCATTCTTCTACATATAGCTGCCTAGTTTTCCCAGCACCATTTATTGAAGAGACTGTCTTTTGTCCACGGCATATTTTTTCCTGTTTTGTCGAAGATTATTTGACCATAGAGTTGAGGGTACATATCTGGGCTCTCTACTCTGTTCCACTGGTCTGTGTCTGTTTTTATGCCAGTACCATGCTGTCTTGGTGCTCACAGCTTTGTAGTAAAGCTTGAAATCTGGTAAAATGATGCCCCCCCCATTTTACCCTGATCCCCAAACCAGGCAAAGACCGTACCAAAAAGGAGAATTTCAGACCAATATCACTGATGAATATGGATACTAAGATTCTCAAGAAGATCTTAGCAAACAGGATCCAACAGCACATTAAAAAGATTATCCACCATGACCAGGTGGGATTCATCCCTTGGGCTATAAGGATGGTTCAACATTCACAAATCAATCAATGTGATAGAACAAATTAATAAGAGAAGAGAGAAGAACCACATGGTCCTCTCAATTGATGCAGAAAAAGCATTTGACAAAATCCAGCATCCGTTCCTGATTAAAACGCTTCAAAGTATAGGGATAGAGGGAACATTCCTGAACTTCATAAAATCTATCTATGAAAGACCCACAGCAAATATCATCCTCAATGGGAAAAAGCTTGCGTCCTTCCCATTGAGATCAGGAACACGACAAGGATGCTCACTCTCAACACTCTTGTTCAACATAATATTTGAAGTCCTAGCAACAGCCATCAGACAACAAAGAGAAATAAAAGGTATCCAAATTGGTAAAGAAGAAGTCAAACTCTCTCTCTCTGCATATGACATGATTCTTTATATGGAAAACCCAAAAGACTCCACCCCAAACTACTAGAACTCATACAATAATTCAGCAACATGGCTGGATACAAAGTCAATGTACAGAAATCACTAATTTTGAAAATTATACACTAATAATGAAAATACAGAAAGGGAAATTAGAGAATCGATTCCATTTACTATAGCACCAAGAACCATAAGATACCGGGAATAAACCTAACCAAAGAGGTAAAGGATCTGTACTCGAGGTATTACAGAACACTCATGAAAGAAATTGAAGAAGACACAAAAATATGGAAGACCATTCCATGCTCTTGGATCGGAAGAATAAACATTGTTAAAATGTCTATACTGCCTAGAGCAAACAATACTTGTAATGCTATTCTGATCAAAATTCCACCAGTATTCTTCAAAGAGCTGGAGCAAATAATCCTAAAATTTATATGTAATCAGAAGAGACCCCGAATCACTAAGGAAATGCTGAAAAACAAAAATATATTTACTTTTATAATCAACCCAGAATTGATTTGTGTGTAGGATATGAAGTTGAAGTCAAGATTTTTTTTCCCCATATGATAGACTATTGATACAGCACCATTACTGAAAAGAGCATTTTTATCAGCAGCACTGTAATGCCATCATAACTGAGTGACAATATATAGGGGTCTGTTTCTGGGTATAATGAGTATAAATATCTGGTGGAGTGAGTCCTTCAGTTTTGCTGTTCTTCAATATTATCCTACATATTCCAGTTCATTTTGTATTTCCACATGAATTTTACACTTGGCTTTTTAATTTCCACTAAAAAAATCCTGATTTTTTTCTGGATTATATTGAATTTCTAGATAATTTGGAGAAAACTTACATGTTTATGATACTGAGTCACACAATTTATCTGTATATGCCTTCACTTATTTAGAGGTTCTTCAATTTCTCTCAACTTTTTATTGCTTTTAGTGCAAACCTCATGTTCACTTTTCATCAGATTTATTCTTAGAAATTTAGCATTTTTGGTGTTATAAATGGTGTCCTTTAAAAATTCATTTTCTATTTTTAGTTGCTGGTATAGAAATACAATTATTTTTTGCATAATGGTCTTATAGCCAGTGACCTTGCCAAATTTGTTAATCTAATAATCTATAATAAATAATTTCACATTTTCTATACACAAATATTTCTTCAATAAATAATATTATGTGTGTATTTTCCTTTCTTTCTTTCTTTCTATCTATCTAAGTACCTTATTTCATTGGATACTCTAAGCATTACAGAGTTGAAAATCAGGGTTGTTTTCTTTGTCCCCTAATGTAGAGAGAATGCTTTAAATATTTCACCCATGCTTTCTGTGAATATCTTTTGTCACATTAAGGAAATTATCCTCCATTCCTAGATTTTAAGAAGCTATTTATATTTATGAGAATTTTACACATGCTTTTTGCTGCATCCATAGGGATGATAAAATGATTTCCCCCTTTTTTTTCTGTTAATATGGCAATAAAATAGTTTGATTTCTGAATGTTAAACTACAGCACAATAAGCAGATTTTAAATGCCATGTGATACCTCTTTACAACGGGATTTGATGTGCTAATATTTGCGTCTATGATAATCCGATCTAGCCATGTTTATGAAAGACTGATCCATAATTTTTTTTCTTGTAATGTCTTTGCCAGGTGTTAGTATCAAGATTATGCTGACCTCTCAAAATGCGTTAGGAAGTATTTTCTCGTTTTCTTTCCTTTTTTCTGATAGCACCTGTAAAAGAGTTATATGATTTCTTCCCTAAATGTTTGGAAAAGTTTACCAGTCAATCCACCTGGGCCTGAAGTTTCTTTTGTTTTGGATAACAAATTCTACTTTTTAAATAGTCACACTCAGGGTTGTTTTTCCTTTTTTATTATGCAAGTTCTAATAATTTTTGTTCTTCAAGGAATTTGCCTACTTCATCTTGATTGTCAATTTTATTGGCCTAAAATTATTTATATACTTATAATTATGTTTCTGTTGCCTGAAAGACCTGTAATGATGTCCCTCTTTTTAGTTCTGATATTAATAATTTCTGTTCCTTCTCTTACCTTCTCTCTCATAATCATTCTTTTTTAGAAGTTTACTGATTTTCCTCATCTTTCCAGACAAACAACTTTTGATTTGTGAGTTTTGTTTAGTCAGTATTTGGTTTTATGTATGTATACACACACACACACACACACATTATGTTTATATATATATACATGTGTGTATATATATATATACACACATTACATATAACTGAACAACTGATTTCTATTCTTATTTTGATTATCACTTTGTTTTGTCATAATTTGTTGTATTGTTTGCTTGTTGGTTTTGTCTTTGAGCCTCTAAAAACTGAATTTTTTCATGAATATGAGCATTTCAAGCTTTGACATATCAAACTAGAATTTTAATTCCATTGGATTCTTATACTTATAAAATACTCCCTCTTTGCTTTCACATTATTCACATTTTCCTCTATATTTTTGAACATATTAAAAATAATTTGTGACCAAAAAAAAAGAAAGGAAATAAAAATCAATGATATAAACAAATTCAGAGAGGATTTAGAAATTACCATTAACTGACAGGGATTTAAAAATAACTAAAATTAATATATTCAAGAAAACATAAAATCAAAAATAGAGAAAAAGAACATAAAAGACTTGTGAGTTATAATGAACAATTCTCTTCTCTCTTCTAGTTATGACAATATAATTAGAGTCATATAAGGAGAGGAAAAAGAAAATATGACAAAAGAAATATCTGAAGAGAAAATAGCCAGAAAAAAAAAAAGAAAAAGGAAGAGAAGAAAAATTAAAACCAAAGAAAGATATACATTTGAAGACTCTTTTCTTACCCTTTTTTTAGTAAGGTCTTTATTTAAGACTGAGTTGACTCCTATCCATTCACTCAAAGAAGCATACTTTTTAAGTTAAGGTCCCTGTGAAGTCATCTGACATCATTCACAATTGGCACAAAAACTTTGACCTTTAAGCAATATATGGCAGATCAGCTCCAAAATCAATGCACAAAGCCAATTTAGAACATAGTTTGATATTACAAATTAAGAGAGTTGAGATCTTCTTGGGTTGGAAAGAGGTCATAAATTGGAGAGAGGAGTAATGGAGCAAGAGTATACAATCATCTTTTCTACTTTTAAAACTTGGATGCCTCTAATATGAAAAGGAGTTAAATATAACTTTCCCTGTAGAATGAAAGGGTACCTAGTCCCAAAGCTGAAATGAGAGAGCCATTAAATATTTCACTTTCTAAAAAGATTCACCAATAATTGACACTGGATATGTTGCTTAGCAGATGAATCCGCCCTGCTATCCCAACTTTTACCCCATACCCTTTCTCTTCATTCCTTTCTCTCCAATCTCCCTCTCCTTCCTTGGCATTCCACTTACTGAAGGAGGGAGATGGAAGTGTTAGAGTTGCAAGGAGGTCAATGTTTATGCAAGAGTGCAGTTTTCTTGCCACATTTCATCAAACCAATTAAGAGAGGGCTTCGGGGACGCCTGGGTGGCTCAGTTGGTTGGACAACTGCCTTTGGCTCAAGTCATGATCCTGGAGTCGCAGGATCGAGTCCCACATCGGGCTCCCAGCTCCACGGGGAGTCTGCTTCTCTCTCTGACCTTCTCCTCGCTCATGCTCTCTCACTGTCTCTCTCTCAAATAAATAAATAAATAAATCTTAAAAAAAAAAAAAAAAGAGAGAGAGAGGGCTTCAAAAGAATCACTCTAGAAATAGAACACATCTTCATTAACTGGCCTTCCTCTCCTCACATTGATTTCCAACAGTGGATTTCCTGTACTGGTATATTCTAGTATTGCCATTAGAATGAATTAAACGAGGAAAAAATGAGGACAGTTGGCATGTATGCCCTGCCAGTTTTCAGGAGTACATGAACACAGTGTCTCATTTTTAGATCTCTGAAAAGTTAAAGGCTTGTGTAGTTAGCTATAAGCAGAGGAATGAGGAATAATCATGTGTGTTGTGCCTGAGAAGAGGCCTCCCCCACCTCCACAAACCATAAGAACCTATATCTTATGACTCTGTGTGGAACATAGTAGGTGAGGGCAAGGCATAAACCATAAGATTACCAAGGAAGCTACCAACACAGCTAAGAGATACCCACTCTGATCTCTAGAGTTAGTGGTGTTGTTCACCTGCAGAGGTGGAAAGTCAGGCATGGCTACCATTCTCTAGGTGTATGTTGTCTTCTGTCTCCCTCACCGGAGGGATTGTTCCAAGATGGGAGGGGGGAAAAAGAATGAAATTAAGTTTGACTATTCTCTCCTTTGCTGCAAAGTGGTGAATTAAGAAGAAAAGTAGAAACATAGACCACAGGGGCGCCTGGGTGGTTTAGTTGTTAAGCATCTGCCTTTGGCTCAGGTAATGATCCCAGGGTCCTGAGATTGAGCGCTGCATCAGGCTCCCTGCTCGGCAAGCCTGCTTCTCCTTCTTCCACTCCCCCTGCTTGTGTTCCTTCTCTCACTGTGTCTCTCTCTGTCAAATAAATAAATTAAGGAGGGAAAAAAAAAGGAAATATAGACCACAGTATCTGTTCACTCCATAAGTTCTACCATCCTGGAAGGGTAGAAAGATGTAAGTAAAACATGAGACCAAAGTTTTAAATTAAATCAGAATAGATTTTTTCAATTTCTTATTTTGACCAGAAAGGTATGGGATGTCTTCAAGATGCTGATTGTTACCCTGTAGAGATTGGGAGACAAAACATTTTAATTTTGTTTTCCAGTAAATTTAGACTTACCAACAAGCCTGTTACCCAAGACTTTATGTGAGTTTGTCTTGCTTCCTTGGTTACTGATGAGTAAAGACCATATCAAAGAGCTTGACGAAGAAAATTTATAATTTCTTGTGTCCTGGGTTCCCTAGTTTACTTTCATCCTTCAACCTGTTGGAGTGTGTGTGTGTGTGTGTGTGTGTGTGTGTGTGTGTGTAATAATATGCCCAGGCTTTAAAACTGTACTTGAGGGAGGAATAGGGAAAAGTATGTCTGTAAAGTATGTCTGTTTTGCTTTTAGAATTACATTTTTAGAATTTGTAGAACCTGGGGCACCTGAGTGGCTCAATCAGTTAAGGGTCTGCCTTCAGCTTGGGTCAGGACCCAGGATCCTGGGATCAGGTCCCACATCCGACTCCCTGCTCAAAGAGGAGCCTGCTTCTCTCTCTCCCCTTGCTGCTACCTCTGTTTGTGCTCTCTTTCTCTCTTTGTCAAATAAATAAATAAAATCTTAAAAAAAAAAAAAGAATTTGTAGAACCTAAAAGCTAGGTATGCTGTTTATTCTCCATTTGCCACTCCTGAAAAATTCTTTGCCCATCTTTGTCCTAGAAACTTGTCCTCTACAAATTGCAACAACTGTTCTCCCAATGCCCTCCGGCTTTCCACTGGGTTTAGCCATGGAGTGCATCTGTAAAAGACTAGAAGTTCATAAGAGAAAGGTGTTAGGGGAAATATCTTCCTTGCTTACTCCTTGCCAGGATATAATTCTGACCGTGACTCCATTCCTCTACCCATGGTCACCATACCTTCTGTACCTGTATCCCCACTTACTCCTACAAAGTGACATACCTAGGGATCATTCAACCTTCTTACAGTTCCTGGTGCTTTCACATTCCTTGTTGGTCTCCTTAGCTCTACCCATACTTCCGAGTTAGTTCCATCATAATTCTATAAATATACATTTTCTGTTAGGAACTTGATTGATCTACCAAGAAATTGTTGTTGTGGTTGTTGTTGTTGTTTTCTTTTCCTTTGATTCTCTTTGGGGCAACTGAAGGTAATGTTCCGCAGCTCAGGTTGCTGCTGGTTAAGCAAACAGGAAGTGAGAAAAGCATATTATTTAATACCCTGATAAATAAATCTTCACTATATAACATATCTAGGCTTTTTCCCCTCAAGGTTCAGCTGGTTCCCATGTGAAGATCTTGGATCTGAACAACTTGGTCACGTGAAGATCACATGGATCATAGGAGAAACATTAGTAAACCATTCCCAGTTAAACCTTGAGGAAACCGTGTTCAGATTAGCTTGCTGAAGCAGCCCTAATTTTTATAGTTAGAGAGAATATATAAATATATATAATCCACTGAAGAGCTGAATTTTTTACTTGTGTCAAAACACCCTCCAATGAATTCCTCTATCCATTCTACCATTTTCCTGATGAAGAATGTGCTATTATTCTTTCCCTTTGATAAGACTCATTTTAAAAACCATTTTACGGGCTTGTCACTTCCCCTGTTCTCTCTTCTGTAGAATTCATTTGGTCACCAACATATATTATTGTCCTGTAAAATCTATTCTCTTTTTTTCCCAGAGATGAAGCCACTTTGCTGAATAAAGCAATGGACAACTTATAAAGAGATTTTAATGTGTACGTTGGCTCGTGTTCATATAAATGGTCTGCTGAAAATATGTACTATGTGTCCAGCTGATTTTCATCTTAGGTAACGATGGGATTTTCATCTTAGGTAACTATAGGAACTGAATCATAGTGCCAGATTTAAGAGCAAGACTGGTGCTAAGAACTTTGGCCAAACCAATGAAACTAGTGAAATCCCCATTCATTTGGAATCTGTGTGTACCGCTTCAGTTCAAATAGAGGACACTGGAGAGGTATCAACAGAACACATAGTGAGAGTGAACCGTTGCCACATAAACACTGGGGTTCAAAAGGATACTCTGACCCTAATTCTGTGAAAGAATAACTTATAAAAGTAATTTTACCATATGATTTCACTTGTACATGGAATCTAAAAAACAAAACAAATGAATAAACAAAGAGCAGAAACACACCTGTAACTCCAGAGAACAAACTGATGGCTGCCAGAGGAGAAAGGGATGGGGGATGGGCAAAACGGGTGAAGGGAAATGGGAGACACAGGCTTCCGGTTATGAAATGAATAAGTCATTTAATAATAAAAGGCACAGCACAGGGAATATAGTCGGTGGTAATGGACTAGGGTCCCACGGTGATGTAGGGCAGCTACACTTGGGGTGAGCACAGCATAAAACACAGACTTGTCGAATCAGTATCAGGTGTGTCTGAAACTCATGTAATGTTTTGCATCTATACTTCAGTTAAAAAAAAAAATGCAGACATGATTTAAAAAAAAAAAAAGTTTGAAAGGTCAGGGAGAACAAATAGAAAGACCCAAGAGACTTGGGTTTCTATTTCAGCTATGCTACCTGACAAATTTGATCTTGCCTCAGTCTCTTAACCTTTCAATCTAGGATCCTTTCCCTTGAAAATATTCGTTACTTATACCCATCTCAAATTTTTATTCCAAAATTCCAACAGCTAATATATAATATATAATGATCTTAATTTTAGCCTAGGAGATAGAGTGATATTGTTTATATTACAACTTCACATTTTACAGAATTTTGAGACTTCTTATGTACCCACAGCACGAGAAACCCACAATATAATCCAACCATTTGTGTTGTGTGTCAAACAAAAGTGTATAGTAAATGTTCAAGTAACACGATAGAGTGCTTAGTGGATAAAGAGATACAGAAGAAAAAGGTTATCACTTCTGAAAGCTGAGAGTGTTCTGTTTATCAGAAGTTTTTAAATATAGATAAAAGTAGGTAGGGAAATATGACAAATGAGTATAACTAATATTGTTTATTTCTGAGACTGCTGATGCTCAGGAAGAATTCCTAAAAAAATGTAGCCCAATTGTAAATAGAGAAAGGAAATGATATATTCCAGGCCTGCAGGGCATTTGAAGAGTTGTGAGAAGGGCAGTTTAGAGGCGATAGTACCTCGAAGAGGCTATGTGTGGACTGTGTGGTGATGCTGTTCCACCAAGAGCATGGGAATGGAAGCCAGAGCCAACTGTGGGCACAGATCCTTCAGAAGCTAACTGTGTGACCTGTCGTACTTCATGGAGTCACTCTGGACATTGGTTTCTCCTTTTTGTAGAAGGCAAGGGACACTGGATTAGGTATAATTAAAGATCTCTTTTATGACTGAAAGTCTATTCAACGTCATTCTCCAGTGACCACTAGGGAGGTAATTAAGAGTTCTGAAGTAGAAAATATTAAAATGAAAACAGCATTTTGGAAAAGTAAATCATGTCTTCTTCTGCTGGGTGTGTGAACAAGGAGTGTCTGGGAGTCTTGGACAAAGGAGCTATGACTCAGGGCTCAACAATTCTTACAACCATATTTATTGTCTTAGCTGTTGGTGAAGAGAAAATAAAAATGTTTGCTCTGAGGTCACTTCCCATAACATTTTGAAAGAGCAAACACAAAAGTAACCCTGCTTGTTTCACATTTCTTTTTTTAAATTTGCCATTTGGTTTTTAAATGGGGCCTGTATTCCTTGGAAGAATGAAGCCTCATTAGCACACAAAAAGTATTTAAGATAATTTGTTCCTGTAGATGTGAAATGAAATATGAATGTATTTCATCAGATGGCCTCATATAATGTGGTTCCCCGAGCACTGCAAGTAAAAATATACTTTTATTTACTTCTAAAAGTATATGACAAACATAACACTCTCAGCTTTCACAAGTGATCAGTTTTTTTCTTATGTATCTCTTTATCCACTAATCCCTTAGTGCAAATCTGAAACTGATGAGGAAACTTCCAGAAGGGTCTAATCTAAGTAAATGAACATTAAGGTTGGATGCAAAGACATTAGTTTAGTCACTTCTTGGCCTGAAACTCTTTCTCTTTCTGACAACTCTATCAACTCCTCTTTATATTCCTAACACTTCTAATTTTTCCCAAAAAGCTACTGCCTTGGTTGTCTTGGTTCAGATACAGAGTGGACTGGAAGAATACATCCCAGGACATCAGACTCATCTTTGTCTAAGGGAGTCACATCATGGGATACCTTGCTTCTTTTTTTCTTCAAACTACTTTTTTGCTATAAGACTGACATAATAACTCACTATGTGGGATGACCAAGAGATCGCAGGATTTGAAACTGTTCTTTCTGTGAAACATGAAATAAATAGCCACCAAATTTTGTGGTAGTTTAATTCTTTGTCCTGTTTTTATACTCTTGTCATGTGATTTTGAAGTCCCTAACTTGAGGAAAACAGAAGTTATAAATGTAATGTCAGACTACTTTATAAATAAAAGCTCTTACCTGATTTCTCTTTCCACAGAGACATGGGATAAGAAGTTACTATGGCTTCAGGGAGCAAAGTGCTTCTGGCCTTTTTTCCATCAGGGCTGAACCCCATTTTGTGTGTTTCTGATATCCCAGCCCAGCAGGACTACCAGACCTGGCTCCCTTCACGTTCAGGCTTAAGCACTTGTGATTTTGAGCCAGCTGCCAGGAAGGCCCAATTCCAACATCAGATAGGGTTCGGGTGAATCTTGTCATTCAAGATTTCAAAGCCCATATTTCTGGAATGATCCCGGGAGACCATTTTTCTAACCCATGTGGGCTCCTGCCTCAGTTTCTTGATTCAATGCTTTGGGGCTACATCAGAAATACATACATGGTATGAATGATTTCACTGAGATATGGCCTTTCTCTTCATTTTCCTGTCAGGTCAAGTGAGATTCCTCTCTCCATCCTCCCACTCAAGGCTGTAATTTTCCTCCTAAATTGTTGATTAGTATGGACTCGGTGGTTTATGTGCTCAGCGATCTGCTCACTTAGCTGTTCTTCCCTACTCAACAGGTCAACTGTCAGCAGTTCAAGTCAGGTCCAATTTTATATACTTTTCTTATGAAATAAGAATTGGAGCCTGTCGACACGTGGGAGGGCTTTCTCCACTAGAACTTCTCCCCAGTCTCTCCTGCTCTGCTACAGAGGTCCCAGCTGGGAGCCCATAGAGATGACCATGTCCCTGTAAAGTCAATAATAGGTGATTTTCTCCCTTCCTTACAAATGTTTGTTTGTTTGTTTTCATTTTCTAACTCCTCAATAATCAACCATTTGTGAGTACAGAAACACTTTGTGGATGTTGTTCCATAACTACAAAGTTTTCCAGTAATCTTTTGAGAGAAAATAAGTAAAACTGCATGTTTGAATAGAGTAGGTGCAGAATTAAATAATTTTGCATTGAATGTAGGTCTGTCAATACAGCCCAGTTAGTGAATTTAGAACTCCTTAGAGACACAGAAACTTTAATCCTTGATACCGTAAATTTGATCTCCAGATCCTGATCTGAGACCTGAATCAAAATGTACTATCAGCAGACACCTGGATAGTCACTTGCAAAAAAAAAAAAAAAAAGAACTTGGACTCTTACCTTACACCATATACAAAAATTAACTCAAAATAGATCAGCAACCTATAAGTAGAGGCCATAGTCATAAAACTCTTAAAGGAAAACACAACTAAGTCTTGATGGCCTTGGATTTGGCAATAAATTCTTATATATGATATCCAAAAGAAAAATAAATAAATTGGACTTCATCAAAGTTTAAAAATTCTGTAAATCAAAGGATATTGTCAAGAAAGTAAAAACAGGTTCTAAGGAATGAGAGAAAATATTTGCAAATTATATACTTGAAAAGGGCTTCATATCTATAATAAATGAATAACTCCTACAACTCAAAAAAAGACAACTCAATTAAAAAGTGAATAGAGGGTTTAGATAGCCATATCGCCAAACAATATATACAAATAGCCAACAAACATGAGAAGATGCTCAACATCACTACTCATTAGGGAAACACAAATAAAAACTATAATGTGATACCACTTCACACCTAGTAGGAAGGTTATAAAAATTGGGGGGAAATAATACATGTTGGCAAAGATGAGGAGAAATTTGGAACCTTGTACCCTGATGGTGGGAACATAAAATGGTGCAGCTGCTGTGGAAAACACTTTGGCAGTTCTTCCAAAAGTTAAACATAGAATTACCATATAACCCAACAATTTCACTTCTATCTATAAGAATTGAAAACAGGAACTGAAACAGATACCTGTGTGCCAATGTTTGTTGAAGCATTATTCAAGATGGGCAAAAGATGGATCAGGTGTTCATCAGTAGATGAACAAATAAAAAAATGTAGTGTGTCTATAATGGAGTATAATTTGATGTAAGTAGAACGGAAACTCTGATACAGGCTACAACTTTGAGTGAACGATGCTCAGTGAAACAAGCCAGAAAAAAATTCATTTACATGAAATATCTAGAATAGACAAATTTATAGGGGAAAAAAGTAGACTGAAGATCACTAGAAGATGAAAAGGGAATTGGGGAGTTACACTTTCATGGGTAGAGTTTCTGTTTGAGATGGTGGCAAAGTTTTAGATAGTGGTGATGGGCTTGTACAACGTTATGAGTATATGTAACTAATGTCACTGAAATGCATACTTTAAAATGATTAGAATGACCTAAAACTGGCCTTTTAATATTATACATATCATATCACCATAAAGTCAAGAAATTAAAAAATTCACTTTCAGCACAAACTCAGAGATGTTCAGCAACATTTCACCCAAAATACTTAAAACCCAAGCACTACTGTAGTACTGAGCTGGGTGTGATAGGAACTGGCAGAAGAGAAGATGCTAAAAATGATCCCGAGTTATTATTCAGCTCTGGTCTTCTGGAGTCCAGCTGGAATTCTATTCTCATTCAACCCCAAGAAAATAGATTAAAGAAATAATACAGGAAAATTGGACCAGTCTTTCTTGGTCCAAAGCAACTTTATGTACTTTTTATTTGCTTCAATATTTGAGGGGCTGAAAGGGGAGAGCTGTAAAGTGTAGATATTCTGTTGAGATCTTAGCAATGATGATGGAAATTTAGTTTCCTCTACACTGTATTATGGCCTCCTAACACTACGCCATCTTGGCCCCTTACTAGAGGTCAAGGCTGAGATGCAGTATGAATGCTGAGTTAATTATAATCAGTGATACTGTGATGGATTCCATATGACACCGAGGTCTATGTGGCAGAAACTTGGTTGTGTCCAGTTCCCCACAGCACTTACAGATGAGCCTTCAAACAATATAGCCTGTGTTTATGCCACCGGATGCCACTCCTGTGGTTCCTGACATTTCCAAAGGGGAAACTGCCCAGCAAGAATGTAGCTAAAAGGCACTTGAACCAGTAGAGGCTCAGAAATGATGGGTTCTTATTTTTCTGCACCCTCTCTTTATCCAGAAATCTCACCTCAAGGAAGATAGAAAGCACACATGAGGACTTCTACCAGCTCGTCTCAGCCCCAGAGGTGAAGACATCCCCGTGGGAACAGGAGGCATTCAGAAGGAGTCATCCCTCTAGCTGCATCTAGGACATACGTCCTACTCCCCAGTCTGTAGTTTGCATTGTCCAACAGATCATATGTTCATGCCCAAAGATGCTAGGTAAATGACAAGCAGACATGTTTGCATGATGTTCATTACCTTTACCGTAGTTCAATATAATTTCCCCAAATGTTTCATTTATTTGATTTCAGAGACTGTGACAGTTGGGATCTTGAAGTACAACTCTGCATCTGTAATCCATTTATGGACTCTCTCTCCAGTGCAATCGCAAAGAGAGAGGGGAAAAAAAGTTTGAGGGGTGAGGAATTATTTGGAGTAAAAAAAAAAAAGAGAAAGAAAGAAAAAGAAAAGCATTGAAAAACAAGCAGAGGGGAGTAAAAGCACATCTGTTTTCGTAAGAAATCATGGAACCTGGCCCTTTTTCAGTGGGGTATTTTACTACCACATGGCTTTAATCCTACATCTGGGCCTGTTGTTTTATGAAATATTTCCCACAGATGATGTCAATTATAATTTTTGTCCCGGTCGTCAATTTACGGACTCTTGGAATAAGACAAAATGAAACAACCAGAAAAAGAACAACTTATGTGGTCTACTCTCTGACAAAATTATAGCTGTGTGATACACATCTAAAATCAATAACTCTGCTAATGATTAGCAGAACACATTGCTTGGTTTATGAGCAGAGATGAGGCCCACACTGTGCACATGTTTGGCACTGGACTGCATTTTTTGTTTGCTGTGTATTTACCAGCAGATGTTCAGCCATTTATTTAATGCGTCTTCTATGAGCCAGTAGTAGGGCCCGTGTCTGTGCGACATTTACAAGTCATCTGCCAGCAACACAGGTGGAATGCTTTCATGGAGCCTTTTTTAGTTCCTTCTGCAGCGATGATCAGAGAAATCAAGGATAATTCTTTATAGAGTTATATGTCCATTAAGATGCGGAGCTCTGATCTTGTGTGTAAAGTTGAAGAAAGTTGGATTCCGACATATGGAGTCAGAATCGCTCTTCAGATTCACTGTGAAAAAGTCATCGGTGGCGATCAACTTCAGCAGCTGGTCTGAAGGCGAAAGGTTTTGCGGAGGAACAAAGAAACTCCATTAGTCCGGGGTAGATCCACAGTTTGGACTGAAATGGTTTCTCTCTTTACGTGCAGGACTCTTCTGCTACAAAAAGATAAACCAGGTCCCTTCAAAAATTATCTCATGGCTACAAGATTTTATAATTTAATAAGAAGCCAGATAAATGGAATGCTTTAAATCTCTTGGGAGGATGAAATTGAGTCAAGGAGATTCTGTTTCTTTGGGAAGTAGCCAGTGCTCTGGCTATTGAAAGTTTTAAAATGAGAGGGGTGGGGGGAGAAGAAAGAGTTGCAGAATATTCTAAATCCTTGTGATTCCTTTAGTTGCGTGTGTGTGCTGCATTTTGATAGAATAATTTTAGAAATCCAGTGTTGTTGTTTTTTTTTAAGATTTTATTTATTTATTTGACACAGAGAGAAAGCACAAACAGGGGAAGTAGTAGGCTGATGGGGAAAGGGAGAAGCAGGTTCCGGGATGATCAGGGATTCAGATGTGGGACTCCATCCCAGGACCCCCAGATCATGACCTGAGCCAAAGGCAGATGCTTAACTAAGCCACCCAAGCACCCCTATAAATCCAATGTTTCATTTTAAAGTCCAAATATTGAGCATTTAGTGGCATTTAACATTGATAAATGTGTTTAAAGACATAAGTGATTTCATTTCTTAACATGATACCTGCAGTTCCTCATACATTTTTCTATTGGCTGGGTTCTCCTTAGGATCCCTGCTCTTCCATTTTCTCTCCTGGGATTCCCCACTTTACCTACAGCTCTCCTGGGTCTGGAGTTCTAGAAGTGAAGGAGGCTAAGATACAGACTCAGGTGCATGTGATTCATTAGAGAAGGATCCTCAGGGGAAACAGAGTGAAGGAGGTCGGACCGGTCAGGGCAGGGAACTGAGCAAGGAGTCTAACATGGAGTCTGCCTTCAGCCTGATCCCACGGGGAGCTCTGGAGTGTCAGCTGCACTCAGCATTGGCCACACTTGAGGCAAGAGGGCAGGGAAGTCATGCATATAACCTCCCCTGCAAAGTGGCTCCTGCTTAGCTGGGGGCAATCCTCTGGAGAAGAGGGGAGCTATGAGTCCTTAGCAGCAGATCTGGACAACCGCTGGCTGGAAGAACCATACAGGCCCTCCGAAGGGATGGCCTCCGACTCGCTGTATTTTATATGAGAGAAGAGATAGTCCAAAAACAAATCCACTGAAAGACATGTTGCCCTAGAGGTCTAGGCCCAGAGGCATTTGATTTAAATTGTGCAGATACATTACCATGTGATAATATAGTGTTCAATTCCCAGTTTCTCTTCCTGTCTTCTTTCCAAGTATTTCTGCAGTACTGACAACTGTGGCATGGTGGCAGACCCAGAAGACATGGGGGTGCCCGAGGCTAATGGAGGTGAGTCTGATGGCCCAAAACCAAATACATCTTCTCACTGTTCTTGAACATTAAGGTGTTCTGGTTTGTTGCATGTATTCTCTTCAACTGTCAAGGCTCCTTCACCTAGAGCCAGGTTAGGGTTTGCTGCTTACCAGAGAAGGAAGGGATGAATGATAGCCTCACATAATCCTTCACAAAGACAGCACCAAGCACAGCTCACTCAGAATTATCTGCTTGAGATGATTTCAAGGGAAGTCTGGGTATGGACCCTTCTTTGCAAATTGTCTTGTCCATAATGCTAGAATTTTCAACACTCCAGATTTCTTTCTATGATTTAAGGCTGTGTTGCCTCAAAAATACTCTTAAAATAGAAATGTACTAGGCAGAATTAAAGCTGTGCACCAAAGTGGGCAGAGGGAAATAAACACTGTAGGATTCCAGAATTTGGGACCTATTCTCAATTGCTGAAATGGGAGAAATTGCCCTAGTTCTCTACATGTTTATTTTATTATTTAAGCTTGGAAACTGGGTTTATTATACTTTGGAAAGTTATTATAGCTAGCCTTATAGAGCACTTGTGAGAATAAAATCTCTCTTCCCCACTTATTTTTTATTACCCAATTTTTTAAAATATACCTTTTCTCCCCTTTCTGACCATTCTCTCACTCATTCTTTCACTTAATGTTTTGTATTTATCATTTATTCTTTCTGTAGACATTTGACAAGCATTGAATTAAGTGCTGTGAGTCAACAGCTCAGTTGAGTGTAAGAAACCTCTTTCAAGCAGATAATCACGATGTAGTATAACAAAGCTACAACAGAGCTTGGTATAGAATCCTAGAGAAGAATAATGGAGAGCACTGCTAAGACAGATAGTACTCACATTTGAATGAGGTGTAGAAATATGAGTAGGATTTGTCAGGAAAACAAGAAGAAGGGAGAAACAGCATGTACGAAGGCTCAGAAACATACAAGTGATAGATATAACTATCTTTTTAGAAGATAGAAGGAGACAGTGAGAAGGAAGCAGGGAATTGTTTTGGGAAAATCATAAGGCTCTTTTCGAGAGGCAAAGGCATATAGATTTTCTTCTGCAGGAAATGGGGAACAACAAAGACATGTAAGTTGATTTGTTTTTAGGACAATGACTCATGTTCTTTCTCGAGTCAGCAGAGGTCAGTGGACTTGAAAAACAGATTTATTGAACACCACCACACACATTTGTTTATAGGTTGTTGTGCCTGCTTTCATAATACAGTCACGAGTTGAGCACTTATGGCAAGAACCTATGGTTCACAATGCTGAACCTAGTTACTGTTTGGTCCTTTACAGAAAAAAACCTGTTGGACCCTTCATTAGAGAAAGGAGAGATTTGGTTCCTTAGGGGAGATGCCAAATTTGGGAAATACTTCTGCGATGGAATTTAAAATCTGTGTTGATTGACGGGATGTGAGGAGTGAGGAAGGGATGCTCACTGTGACTTCCAAATTTCAACTTGGAGTCACTTGGGTAGTTGATCTCGACGGTGAATGCAGGAAAAAGAACAAATAAATGAGAAGCAAGGAAGAAAAGAGGTAATAATGCTGGGAGTCAAGTGCCAAATCAAGACCCCAAGGCTGATTTCCAGTTGGACGTTGGAAAAATGAACAAGAAGAGACAGATATTTTGTTTCTCTTGCGTTTCCTTCCTTATGTGAGTGTTCTTTGCCTGAGCCATTGCTCTCCATTATTCTACAGTGTTCTATACAAGACTTGATTGTAGCTTTGCTATAGTATGTCATAATTATCTACTTGGAACCAGTATCTCCAGCTTGACTATGAACTCGTGACTCACAGCACCTAACACGGTGCTTGTCAAATGTCTACAGAAAGGGTATTCTCCCATCTCCTATCTGCTATCTCACCATATAGCCTTATCCACATTCTCAGCTTTAATTATAATGACAACATCAATGATTCACAGATATATATCTCCAGCCAGACTTCATCTCTCTGATATCAGTCATTTTTTTAAAATGCCTTAAGCCCTTTGAAACCTCCTCTCTTTGCATTTGTAATTATTTTTCCTTTTGTCAATCCTGACTTCCTAAGGTAGGTAGAATTCCTAACCAACACTTCCCATGTCCTTTTGGTACTGGTTTGTAGGATACGTGGTTGGCTTCCACCAAGCACATCTTTCCTTGGGGTATTTGGAAGGGCCCTGGAATGTTGTAAGTTTGTGCAGTTCTTCTGCTATACAAGGGGATGGGCCAGCTATACCAGAGGTTTTGATGTCTAGGTCCTGGCTAGATGAATATTAGGTAATCAGTGGTGAAAAACACGAGATTTTTCTATGAAATTTCCCCTTTGCTGGGTCTCTTTTGACTGTGTGGCATTCAGGTTTGGCTCCCCTGCCTTCCAGAAATTATGGCAATTGACTAAAGTCTATTTCACAAGTGCCTTGTTTTTAAGCTACTAAAGTAGTTTCTGTTACCTATAACTGAATCTTCATTGAGATAAGCTCCAGATTTCTTCTCCAGCCTTTTTTATAACACAGTTTATGTCACTCTTTGTACTCCAGCTATAGTCAACTTTTTGTGGTTCCTCCAACTTCCCATTCTGATTACCACAGGGCCTTTGTGCCTGCTTTTCCTTCTGTTTGTCTGGGATGCTTTACTCTCACCTCCCACTCCCAAACCCAAGGTATTGTTTAGTTTCTGCCATTGTTACATTCCTCACCTAAGTCATTACTTGTTCTAAGACTTGTCTGATCTCCCTGACTACATCAAATTCCCCTGTGTATATCTTTCACATACTGATGTTACATACCTCAATTGTAATTTGCATTTACTCACATGATTGTTGAACTAATGTCTTTCAGTCTTCTACACTGTAAGCTCCTTAGAAGCAATGCTCACTAATATATATCCAGAATTTAAAACAATACCTGGCACATACCATAAGTATTGGTTGTTTTGATAATTGGTAAGGATTTTTTAAGTTTGAAAAATGATTTTCAAACAATTGTCACTGCTCCAAGTTTCTATTACTTTATTCCTTGGAAAGCAAGGAATAAATTCTTATTCTTACTTTATAAATACAAATTTAGTAAATCTACTGTTCAAATTTCAGTAGTTTAGAAGCTTTAGTATTTTTAGGTATACCAGAACATATCTATTTATCCCATCTCTGATCAAGATTATCAGGTTACAATATTTGAAATCACAGGGAGTCAAGAAAGGTTTAAAAGTAGATGTCATCCTCCAAGATGTTTCAGCAAGATCTATCTATATCTTGAGGTGGTATGCAGGATGAATTAAGAAGGGAAAACCATAGCAACCTACTATGGCCTGAAGGAGGGGAAAGACGTAAAAAAAAAAAAAAAAAAAAAAAAAGACAATGATTGAAGTCTAGGCCACTGGAGAATGGGAATGTTATTACCAGAATTGGAGAATAAACATAAGCATCAGGATAACATCTGTGTTTCACTTTTTAGGCTGTACTTGCTGCTTCTGTTTTTTATTTTTCAGAAGTACAAAATAAGAATCAGAGAAATCATCATTTGTTTGAGGGTTCAGAACAAAAATGGTCAGAGCCAGGACACAAATCCAGTGCTCTGGGTCTTATGTTCTGTGTCCTTTCCACTGTCCTATGCACCCTGGAGGGAGAAAATAGTTTAGAAAGAAGAAGTGGTACTGATTTGGACACAAATATAAGGGATCTTATTTTAGACATGATGAGTTAGAAGCAAGAAAATTAATATAAAAACCACCAGCAGCTTCTCTAAAATATTTATGAAATGTATCATTTATAAAATATATTTGGACAAAATGTTCATGTGAGTTGACTCAATTTCTAAAGAAAAGCTGCTTTGATACAATTAATTACCCTCCATTTATCTGCTTGGGATTTCTGCTGACTAACCCTGAAGACATCAGCTTTAGGATTGTATTAACAGGCTTACTCTTGCAACCCTTAAAATAAAAATTAATTAAGTGCAATTCTATCTTATATCAGAGTCCTGTCTCATATACTAAATTATTTTCCAACAATATCCTGAAGATACTAATCCTTGTGAACATTTTATGTCTTGAGTTCTGATACTAACATATTGGTCTGGAAGATGGTTGAGATTTTGTTTACTCTCTGAGAGTCAACACTAGAAGACCTAGTCTACCTTTCACTTTTCCACAAAGTACAATGAAAAGTGTCCAAATAAGTGATCCAGGATTGAAGCTGGCCAGATGTTCAAGTCAATGAGATTTAGATCTAAGTGGCAAAAAAAAAAAAAAAAAAAAGACTTTTTGAGCAACTTTAGAACTGTCACAAGAGATCAAATGGTGTGCAGTTTCTATTTCACTGAAATTAATAAAATTTTAACCCAGAGCATGCCTCTGCCTTTGGCTCAAGTCATGATCTCAGGGTCCCGCCCTGGGCTCTCTGCTTGGCAGGGAGTCTGCTTCCTCCTCTCTCTCTCTGCCTGCCTCTCTGGCTAAAATCTTAAAAAAAGAAAAGAAAAAAAATATAGTGATGGTGGGGTTGGTGGTAAAAGAAAATGACCCTGAACACTGTTCTATAAAAAGTAATAAGAATTATTATTATAAACTTTATTCAATTAATCTTTCTTGTCATTAACAATATCTTTCAGGGCTAGACATAACATCTAGAGTTAGAGAAGTCTGGGACACTTGTGTCTATTAAGGGAGGAGATAAGGCCGAGCAAAGTTTATAAAGGGGTTTGCACACATCCTCTGATTAAGGGAGGGGTAATTTGGGATTTGTCATTTGTCTTGAACTATTTACCAAATGCCTTGGAGTTGGCAAACCTCAAACCTAGTTTTGTTGAGTATTTTTCTCTCAATTTTTAAACCCAAGTGATTCCTTGGAAAATTTAATCCATATGTTTCAGAATCGTTTGTACTTAACTCATCAAAATGTTTTGTAAGGGCTGTTTGATGTCCAAATGTCTTTTAAAGCCCCCCCTTTTTTATTTAGTAACAGGAAATTGTTCTTTGTTTTGTTTTGTTTCTTTTGTAAGCGTAAACACCCTAGGAACATAGAAAGGCTGAGACCAACTTCACAATTTTTAACAGTTGGACTTGAGCATATCTTGTTCACACAGAGTAATACATTCTGAAAGCTATAATTTTAGCATAGTTTATTGATTTGGAGTGCTAGACCCAGGATTCCTATTAGGTGATTAATATCAAATAAATGTTTAATCATTGATTTTTCTAGGAAAATATAAAAAATACTGTAGTCTTCAGAAGACATAGAAAATATTGATACATTAATAGCCATACAAGAAATTAAAATACATCAATTATATCCTAATAAAAGCATAATACCTCATTGGTTTTATAGAAAAGTTCTATTAAACTCTAAACAGTAACTGAGCAAAATATGTACAAACAATTTACAGAAGAACTATAAATAGCTAATATGCTTATGAAAAGTTATTCAACTGCATAATATTCAGCAATAATTTTTGGTTATTGGGGAAATGGGAAATATTATATAATAGTGGAATGACTAGAAATCAGTAAAGTCTTTATCAAAGGGAATGTGGCATTATTAAATTAAAAAATAGGGGGTGCATGAGTGGCTTAGTTGGTTTATCCTCTGCCTTCTGCTGAGGTCATAATCTCAGGGTCCTGGGATCAAGCCCCACTGTCCAGGGCTCTCTGCTCAGCACAGAGTCTGTTCCCTTCCCTCTTCCTCTGCCCCTCCCCGCAGCTCCTGCTTGCTCTGTTGCACACTCTCTCTCAAACAAATAAAATCTTTGAACCTAGAGAAACATTTCCACAAATACAAAAAAGGATTTTCAAAAATATGCAGTTCAACATTATCTAACATAGTGAAATGATGGATTTTTGTAATATAGTTGTCATACAGACAGTAGAAGCGAAATTATTTAAGAGATCAAACCAGTAGGGGTCTAAAAAATGAGGAAGGCAGAGAATTCTGGAAGGAATTTGTCACGGAAATGTTGACTATCAGCAGAGATTTTTATCATGTTTGTAGGGAAAATAATTCTCTCCATATAAAAGGTTGAGTTGCACTAACATCAGAAGAAGGAATGCCACTCCTTGCAGAGGTCCTGGTGGGGTCATTTGGCGCATTATGGTTCCAACCTTGGATTCCTGGATTCCAAACAGGAGTTCTAAATGACTTGGTGATGGAGTGGTTCTTGTCTCCCAGATAGTGGCTCCCACACTAGCAAAATGTCTTTTTTCCTCCTCTACACATCCCAGAAGAACGAGTAATGAGAATTATTGCAGTCTCTGTTGGGTTTTGTAGGAGAGACACGGCTTCTTAACAGTATCTGGGGATTCAGAAACTTGCCCTTTCAGCATTGGCCACCTGCAAATGTACTGGCAATGTTTTGGATCAAGGACCCACAGAGGGAGAGAGACAAGCAGAGTCCATGCTGAGTGCAGAGCCCAATGGGGGGCTCAATCCCACCACCCTGAGATCATAACATGAGCTGAAACTAAGAGTCAGATACTCAACCAACTGAGACACCCAGGTGCCCCATGTCCCTCATATCTTGCTCAAATGTCCTCATAGAGACCTCCTACGCCCCTTTTCCAAATAACACCACAAATCCTTGAAAACTCTTATTCTCTGGCCCAGCTTTTTTATTGTTATTATTGAAGTATCACCAACATACAACTTTATATTAGTTTAAAGGATGCATGACCCAATATTTGTAAATACGGCAAAATGATCACCACAGGAAGTCTAGTTAACATCTCTTACCATGTATAGAATAGTAAATTTTTTTTTCTTGGATGAGAATATTCAAGATCTACTCTCAGCAGCTTTCAAATATACATAAATATGGTGCTATTAACTATAGTTGTCGTGCTGTACATTGTATTCCCAGGACTTTTTTATAGTTGGGAGTTGTACCTGTTGTCTCTTTCTACCTATTTCACCCACATCCCCCCTACCCTTTATATCTGGCAGCTACCCCTCTGTTGTCTGTATCTGTGAACATGTTTTTGTAGTTCTTTTTAGATTTCACATATAAGTGAGATCATATAATATTTGTTTTTCTAGGACTTATTTCACGTAGCATAATCCCCTTGAGTCCATCACCCACATTGTTACAAATGGCAAGGTTTCATTTTTTTTTATGGTTAGATAATATTTATCTTTTTTATAAGTATATATATTTATATATATAAATAAATATAAATGTATATATTTATAAAATTATGTTGGCTATTGTAAATAATGCTGCAATGAACATGGGAGTGCAGATATTTTTTCAATTAGTGTTTTCATTTTCATTGATAAATACACAGAATTGGAATTGCTGAATCATATTGTATCTCTATTTTTATTTTCTTGAGGAACTTCTGTACTCTTTTCCATAGTGGCTGTACCAGTTTCCATTCCCACCAATCATGCGTGAGGGTTCTCTTTTCTCCACATCATTGCCACATCAAATGCCAATGCCATTGCCATTTCTTCTTTTTTAGAGAATAACCATTCTAGCAACTGTGAGGAGATACTTCAGTGTGGTTTTGACTTACTTTCACTGATGATTAGTAACCTTGAGTGTCTTTTCACATACCTTTTGGTCCCTGGCCCAGCAGCTTGTATAGCTTCATAACAATTTTCATTATCAGAAATTATACCAACCGTGGGTTTATCATCTGTCTCCCACTCCTCCCAAAAATAAACTCTTGGAGATGGAATATTTGTTTTTGTATTCCTAGCCTCCAGAACTGTATCTGACACCTAACAGATGTTTAATAAAGTGTTCTTTAGTAATGAACAAATGGAAGAATGGTAGATTCTTACTACAAAATACTGGTCAACAGTTAAAGGGAATGAAATAGATTTCTATGCATTTTTTTTTAAGAGCTTATTTATTTATTTATTTATTTGACAGAGAGAGAGAGCAAGATTAGGACACAAGCTGAGGGAGTGGGAGAGGTAGAACCAGCCATTCTACTAAACAGGGAGCCTGATGCAGGGCTCCGTCCCAAGACCCTGGGATCATGACCTGAGCTAAAGGTAGATGCTTTATGACTGAGCCACACAGGCGCCCCTAGATTTATATGTTCTGATATAAAAATGTCTCCAAGCCATATTTTAAGTATAAGAAAGCAATTTTCATAAGAATATATGTATTAAAATATTTTAAGTATTAAGATTGTACCAATGTGATGTCACTGGGTATAAAGTACCAGTGGGAGGATATAATTTAGTGTGCATACCAGACACCTTAAGTGTACTGCTTAAATTGTAACTGTTCCATATTATAAAAGAATTCTTTTATTTAAATCTGTTATTTAAATCACAACGATGTAGTATTTATTGTAATTTGCATTCCACCCAACCCTCACTTTTATAGGTGTTTCCATCAGTGTTAATTCTCTCAAGAAGGTGATGTTTACATATGTTGCCATTCCTTCCACACTCTTCCATATTTCTCTACAACAAAATGATCTTCCAGGTGGCTTGGCTTTCTGTTTTCTCCTTTTATTTCTATATGGCAAAGCTGTAACTATCTATATGCTAATAACAGCCTCCCTTAAAGTTGCTTATTGATCTGGAAAATTTGACTAGCAGTTGTTCACTTATTTATTTGCTGCTGAGAATGTGTTATATACCAAGCGATGAATTTCATGTCCTCAGAGATGCTCAGGCTTTTCATAACTGACTTTTTACCAAATTTTTCTAGGTGGTCAAAATTTACCGTAACACTGTTTTAGATGATGCTTTAGAGGCTCAACCAGAGGTAAATAAGGGAGGTACCCAGTTTTGTAGAGAATGCCAAAATAAAACATGAAGAGGTTGTGACCTGTCCATAGCCATACAGCTATTTAGACAAAGACCTGGAACGTGAATTCCAGTCTTCAAGGAAAATTTACTTAATTGACTAAGTCTGTGTAAAATAAAGTGGCGAGTCAGATTTATTTTAAATATCCTATATCAGCTATCTATTCCCTTAGTAAGGAGGGAAAAGTTACCACATGATGCCTCCATGGTATGTGGTGTCCACACACAGAAGGACAGCTAAATGGTACTTCTGATCTTGCCTAGGGGCACTCGTGTCTGGGGATCGCTGGTTGTTAGCTAGTCTAGGCTGGTTTTGGCTGAGGGGACTGACGTGACTCAGGTCTAACCCCTTATGTCTCTCATCCTTGAGCAGACTAGCCTGGGCAGTTTTCAGGGTGATGACAGAGGCAAAAGAGAGAGAGAGAAAAAACAATCCTAGTTTTACAAGTGCTTTTCTAGACTCTGCTTGTGTCATCCTTGTTAACATCTCAGTGGTCAGATCAAGTCACACGGCTGCCACCAGATTTGAGCTGGGAGGGCCCTAAAAGGTTACACGACAAAAACATGACTCTAAGAAGCGGGGTTGGGGGTGGGGGTGGTGAAGCCGTGGCCATTTTTGCTGTCTACCAAGATCTCTTCAAGTACTGGGATGCTATGATTGCACTAATATTTAAGTGAATAATTTTGCTTTCTACTTTTAATTTGCACTATACATTAAACACATACACATACACATACACACACACAACCTACAAGAAATTGGGCCAAGACATTGTTGTGTAAAATGGGGAAAACAAAACAAAACCAAAACCAGTCCTCTATTTTTTTCAAGCACTATTCTCAAACTTGTGTTTTTGTAGTTTAACTGTAAAGCATTCTTATCAAATTATGAACATGAACCCGTTTCTCTCCTAGGAAGTCCACTATTTTGTATGGTTTTGATGGCTGTTGTTTAATAATCAATGCACTTCTCAGAGATCTATAATATAAGGTGTATCACTTGGTACCTAAATGTCCAACTGTTCCAAAGTGTTGAACTATCTTAATTATCTCATTACTCATTCTTTTTAAAAAAATTTTTTTTAAAGATTTTATTTATCTGACAGAGAGATCACATGTGGGCAGAGAGGCAGGCAGAGAGAGGAGGAAGCAGACTCCCCACTGAGCAGAGAGCCTGATGCAGGGCTTTATCCCAAGACCCTGAGATCATGACCCAAGCTGAAGGCAGAGACTTAACCCACTGAGCCATCCAGGCACCCCCTCATTACTCATTCTTATTAATACATTGGAAAAAGAAGGAATGAAAAGGGGATGAAGCTCAGGAAATATAAAAACTAGACTTAACACGAGGTAAAAACCAATGGGGAGTGGAATGTTATAAAATAGACTTTATTTCTTTAAGCCCTGTTGATTTTGCCGGTAAAGAATGTGGAAGCATACACATGCATACACCTAGGAATACACTTTAAAAAATACCACAGCAAGCTTCCCATTGTGTCATCCTTACCAACCAGGTAACCCGCTACACAATTAGTAGCCTTGATCTCATTAGATATGTTGTGGGGCTAATGATACATAATGATAGGTAGGGGGTCTCTTGGAAAGTCATTCCCCCTCCTCTATTTGGTCAACCCGTTTATGATCCATATCTACTGTTTTATCTCCCACTTCACAAAGCATATTCTGTTAGATAATAACTCTGCCTCCATTAAGTAAACTAAAACAAGCTGCAAGCTATATCAACCACTTGGAATTTCACAGTGCCATTACCAAAGTAAAGATTCTGAAAAGTCCTGCAATAGAAAATCCAATTTAACTTTGTTTAACTTTTTAAATCTATTTGACATGCATGGGTTTTTGGAGGAGAAACTATTGCAATGTTCAGAAAGTATTTTTTTTTCCATGTAATACAGTGTGGAAAATGCTACAAGACTAGTTTTTAGTCTTTTTCACAAAAAATGTTCAGGGAGGAGCACCTGGGTGGCTCATTCAGTTAAGTGTTAGACTCTTAGTTTAGACTTAGGTCATGATTTCTGGTCATGGAATCAAGCCCTATGTCAGGCTCCATGTTCACTGCAGAGTCTGTCTGTCCCTCTCCCTCTGCCCCCCCCCACACCCAATAAATGAACAAATAAAGTCTTTTAAAAAATGCTCAGTGAAATAGGATTTTTTTTTTTTTTTGACAGAGAGAGAGAGAGAGAGACCACAAACAGGCAGAGAGTCAGGCAGAGAGAGGGGGAAGCAGGCTCCCTGCCGAGCAGAGAGACCACTGCGGGACTCCATCCCAGGACCCTGAGATCATGACCCGAACCGAAGGCAGAGACCTCAACCCACTGAGACACCCAGGCGCCCAGTGAAATAGAATTTTTAAAGCACATTTTTCACTTAGAACTTTCATGTGCTATAGACCTTTTCCTACTGTAAAGTTGGTGGAAAAAACTAAAATTCTATATGTTATTCAAGATCCTATCAGGGAGCAAAGTGCCCTGTGGCCAGATTTATATTTGGGTCCTGAGAACTAAGTAGGAATGGCATTGTCTGCCAGATTATGAGCCTATATACCATTAAATTCTTTTGATGGCTTTGGATTATTAGAAAATTTTAAATATAGCCTAAAATTATACAATAAGCAGTCTTCATATAGGCACAACTATAGAGAACCATGAATATCTTTTAGTTTACTTTTGCTCTGGTGGTTAAAAAATAGAGGTGGCATTTCTTCTTTCGACAAATGTAGTTCATGTCCCCTTCCATTTAATCTGGGTGAGTCTATGGCTCACTAGTAGCAGAGTGAGCTATAAGTGGCTGTATGACTTGAGACTTGATCACAAAGGTGATCCACCTTAAGCCTACTTAGCTGGGATACTCTCCTTTGGAGCCCTGAGTTGCCATAAATAGGAAGTCTGACTGCCATACCCTCACCATGCTCTGAGGGAGCCCAGACCACATGGAGAGGTTATGTGATTTGTTCCAAATGACTTCCCAGATAATAGGTGACGCCTACTGCCAGATATGTGAGTGAAGTTGCCTCCAGAAGATTCTTGCCTCATTGATTCCTTGAATCATTTCAAGCAATCTCATGTTCCTAGCTGAGGTCTCTGATACTATGGAGCAAAGAAAACCCATTCCCTCTGCACCATTTGATAATAATTGGTATCTTACTGAATACACACCATAAACCAAATATTTTGCTGTGTACTTTACTTACTCATGTAACTATAACATAATTCCTGGGAATTAAGTTCTATTACCTCCTTGCTACTGATGAACATATTAAGATTAAGGAGAAATGAAGTAGCTTAGGCAATGTTTCTACTTGCAACTTATACAGCATCACCAGGTGAGACCAACGGACAAGCTAGAAAGAGAAACTGGGGTGGAAACAGGAATGGTATCAGGCTGCATTAAGTCCTGTGAACTTCATATGCTTTTCAGTTCTTCAAGAATTGAAGATCCAACTAAAGGACTGAAGTTGGAGAAACATCACCACTAGAGTTCTTCTTCTCCCTCATGTTTGGCTAAAATCTTACTTGCTTCCTCTTTCTGATAGATTTGTTCTTCTTCTAATATTCAGATACTTTGATTGTAATTTAATTCCAAGAAATGCCATGGCATGCTGTGCTATAGTACATGGCAAACTCCCTGGAACATTATCTTTCCTTCTGGGGTATTTGACTGAGCTATGGTTTCTGCTCTCTGGTATCCTGGTGAAATTATAGAGATAACTATTGTTTTGTTACAACTACTGAGATGATAACCATGATTAAATAATGTAGTAGATAATTTGGTATCCTGCTCAAATTCTCTTGCATTTCTTTGACCAGGTCTATAAACCTATCTCCAAGCTTTTGCTGCGTGATCTTCAGAAGACTGCCCATGGGCAATGGAATTACCTCACTGGATTGGAAAACAGACGTACTTGAGATGTTGTTTACTCTCCAGAGTTACCCAGGGTCTTAGGCTGTGTCTGAAATGTCAAGCAGTTATTTGGCTTCTTTCCTTTCCCTGTCCTTTCCGCCTCAATCCCTTAGTGGTTTCTCCTGGGAGCTCTTCATTAAATAAATCACTTGGCTCAGGGGACTGTCTCTGGGAGAATGTGGACTGTGACAAAGGATCATCATGAAAGTCCAAACCATTGAAGAAAAATGTTAAATGATTCTGACGAAGGGATCTGTCCCTGGCACCCAACATGTACATGTGTTCACACTGCACGTTGGTTCATCTTCAGTGTTTTGGTGCAATTGTTGAGCAGATATTAGACATCACCATCCAGAAAATAGCTGATAAATGTCTAAAAAATGTGAAGTCTATCTGGTATATAAAATATTTCTCTAACTGACCAGGAATCTTGTAATAATATAAAATGACCCACTTACTTACCATGTATTCTAGTAGAGGTGATTATGGAATTATGATTTGGACCACTAGCCATTTTCCCTCTTCCTTTCTTTCAACCTGTGTGTACTGTAAGGCCTTACAAGGCCTTAATAACAAAAGTAATTATAACATATTGGGAAAGGGGAACCTGGCTTTTAATATACCTTCAAATAAAGAACAGTGATGAGGAGAACAAAGCACTTGATTAATGGGACCTCCCAGGCCTTTCTCAGAAATTTCACAGGAAAATCAACCTAAAGAACCCAGCACCCAGACTCAGGATGTGCTTCTGCATGTGTTCTAGCTCAGGGGTCACATGGGCACTTGGAGAAGCTGCTCAGGACAAGTGGCACCTCAAGCATTAGTGTGGTCATCAAATTTACCTAGCTTACTAGAAAAGGGTTCTGTATTAGAGGAAAAGGTCATATAAGACGATAAGCTTGGGGTTTAAATGGCAGATCATCTCGAGATCATCTGTTTTCAGGGAATGAAGCTGGTAAGCCTAGGTCATGTGGATCAGCAAACATACAATGCTCCAGGGCCCAGAAGCAGGCCCTGTCTTTTGAGAACTGCTCTCCTAAACCACTTGGAACTTAATCCCCATGAAAAGGCGCTTTCCATAGAGCAATCTCAGGTGTGAACTTAAAAATTTAAGCCCAGACACGTCCTTCATTCTCACCTATTTCCTTAAGTCTGTTCTATACTACTTCTTAATCTTCCATGTTTTAAGTATTTTTTTCAGCAGAAGACTTAATAAAGCAAACAATAAATGCCTAAAAATTCATCTTGGTGTATTTCAAGGGGGTTCTGTGTTCAACACGTAGGGTTAACTTAATGACTCATTACTAGAAAAGAAGGTAGCAATAATTTTAAAGGCTCCCAAGTGCTCATACCTATGAGACCTACCTACCAAAAAGCAAATGTTGAGAAAATATCTTTGTTTTAAGACAAGATGTGATGAATTACAGTTATACTCAACTTACGGATAAAGTTCACAAATGTAATGTTGAGCAAAAGAAGTAAAAAGTCCTTTATGGTTCCATTTATATAAAGTTCAGATAACAGGTCAAAGGAATCTATGGTATTAGAAATCAGGATACCCTTGGTGGGAGCAGTTGCTAGAAATGAGCATGAAGTGGGCTTCTGAGGTGCTCATAACATTCGCCTTCTTTATGTGATTGCTAGATAGCTGAAGTGTTTGTTTTGTGAGAATGCACTAAGCTGTACACTTACAATTCATACATTTTTATTTAGGTTTGTTATGAAATGTTCAAAAATTATTGTGTTCCAGCTAACCCTTAAGGTAGTGCTCCTTCTTTCACTTGCACTATAAGCACTTTAATAAAAGTAGATCCTTGGGTCCACAACAGCTGTGTGGGATCATATTATCTGGGGACGTTGTGCACAAGTCCAGATGATTATCCATCTCCTTGGGCAAACAGGCACACTAAATTCGGAGAACTTGGTGGTGCTGATTTGGTCTAAAAGCTCTATGGTGTAACTTTGGTCACCTTCAGCGAATGTTTAAGGCATTACCTGCATAGGGGAGGAAAAAGTTCTCCTTGATCTTCACAGGACCCCTGGCTAGGTCTGAAAATTAAACTGATGAAACCAGATTAACAGAAACGTAAAATTTATTTAATATAACTTTTACATGATGCAGAAGGTGTCATATGGAAATGAAGACCCAAGTAAACGGTTAAACCTGTGTTTTTATGGTAGGTTTGAAGAAGAGTGGAAAGTTGTAGAAAGATAGTATGGGGCAAAGTATATGAGCCAAATGTAGTAAATGGGGAAATTTAGCAAGACCTGTTCATTCTGATTCTTCTCTGTGTCCCTTACTCTTCAGAAATAAGGAAGCCCCTTTACTCTGGGTGTAGGAAAGATACATCCACATGAGGGTTTTATGACTTGTTTGTTTCTACATATGCCATTTCTCAGATTCCTTCAACTTGAAATATTCAATATTCCAAGGTGTGATATTTTGGGGTAGCATGTCTTGAACCCTGTCACTTGTGAGATGACTTCTAAGGCCACATGGTCCTGCTTATGGGCTGTGTCCCTCCCCTTATAACTTTCGGAACTGCCATCTGTCCTGATGGCAGTTGTCAGTCATGGCACCCTCCCGCCTCCACAAGACCCTCGAATGTCTGTGATATTTAAAAAACAAAGATGGTATCTTTTATAAGGTAACTACCTCCCTCACTGAGGAAAGTGGTAAGTTTGAAGAGAATTAGACCCCATACTATCCTGCCTTGTACTCTTAAGTAGACTCTGAAAGGAGATTCAGCGTAAGCCATTGGATTTCATGAGACAATTGAGGGGGTAGGGAGTAGGAAATGGTACCAGTGCTCTGGTATTTTCAGTTAAGCAGCAAAGGGAAGTGTTGGTAAGAGGTCCTTTCTTTGTTCTGGCCTGTTCCAAGCATTGCATCATCATCTCCAGAAGCAGCTGCCTTGTCTGTGCCAGATGATAATTTGGGCACAGACACAAATCAATACCAGGAATGGGTGCACAGGGAGCATGCACTGTAAGTACTGTGAGTATAAATAGAGCTGGAAGAATAACCTTTTTGTGAACTACTGTGCGGTAATCCTCCTAAAGCCAGAAAGCTAGTATGGCTTCAATGGCCCTTTTATAACATTAAATGCTACCCCCCAACTGCCCTCCTCCAAGCACAGGGACTGCTTGCTTAAGTTACCATTTTTAATGCAAATCATCATAATGGCTTGATAATTATTTCAATTGGCATTTCTGAAGCCATTCAGTAAAAGAACAGCCAGGGCAAAACCCTCGCTAATCTTCCCATCTTTCATATCCTCTGGGTTTGAGGTGGAATAACACAAGAAAGCCCCAAAGCCAGAGGGTTTTTGAAGTTTATTCTTAATGGACCCGGCTCTCCCTCCCGGTTACTCTATGAAGGGAATTCAGCCCAAGTTAAACAAAATAGCAAGAGCATAATATTTGTGGTGGCTGGAAAGGAGAGAAGGCAATGACAAGCATCCCCTTCCTCCTTTGCTCTGCTTTCAGATCGGCTGGACAGCATTTTAAGAAGTTGTTGTTATTATAAAAAAAAAAAATAAACATTTACTGAATGCCGCGATAAGGGGAGTGACTGTTCTAAAAATGTTTTGTTTGAGAGGATCTTATTCAAAAACACCTCTTTCAGTTTCTTCTTTTCTGTAAAGGGTGAGTTTCTAATTCTTCCATGGGCTCTTAAACAGTGTACAGTTTATTTGTATGGGCATCTGCAAAATTAAAAAGTACCACTGTCCTACTAGGGTTTTGTCTGCCTCTCCAACTCACCGCCCCGTCTGCCATGCGTTCGTTCATCAAGCAGTAGCTCAGAAATGAGAAAGCTCAGACATGGCAGCTTTGTGGAGGAGAAGCAAGGCTACAAGGAATGACCAACTGTGGTTCCTGTCTGTAATGACTTGTCTCTCAAATCTGGCAAAGAGCACTAATGCTGATCAGTGTCCCTACAATGGGTCTTCCATCCGGGAACATGAGCAGACTGCTTGCTGGACGGAGGGAGCCTTGTTCGATCTGTCGTTAGGTTTACACTTATTCCTTCAGCCATCAGTTAGCTCTGTTTACAAGGGCATGCTTCTGGCTATTTCTTTGAGACCAAGACCCTAGCCAGCTCAGTGGAAGGAAGATCGATCAACTAACTGGGAAATGATACATTTAAGTAGTTCTTTGTCTTCACCTAATAGAAAACAGGATGCTCCACAGTATAGTTTAATTATAAAGTTTAATATACTTAATATATGTTCAATATGCTAGATGGCTCAGTGGATTGAGCTGTTTTCCAAAATTAACCCACATCAGTCTTCTGTTACCACCAAAGTGAATTGGTACAGCAGAGGTGTTTAATTTTTACAGCATTAGCCTAGACTGGACTATTCTTAACCTGGGGTCTGTGGACCTCCAAAGGGTCTGTGAAAGGAATTCAAAGGTTCTATGAACCTGAATAGGGAAAAAAAAAAAAAATCACACCTGTATTTTCACTAGACTCTAACCGAAATTTAAGCATATTTTTCAATTATTAACATAGGCAGCAAAGTGCATACAAGAGGACCCCTGAATCTGTCCTATTATAGGGAGGTTGTTGCAACTATCTCTGAATATTATTTAATAAGCACACCCAGACCCAGAAATTATGATAATAATGATAATATAACATATTTAAATGTTTATATTCAATGAATTTATAAATCAGCATACATATCACATTTTAGTATCTTGATGACTATATTTCAGTATAATTGTTTCTTTTGTAATTCTATGTAATTTATTTTATTCATTTAAAAAAATTATTCTGAGATAGTTACAATAGGCTTTAACCAATGGCATGGGTCCATGGCATCAAAAAAGGTTAAGAACTCTTGACAGCCTATAATGTGGCTACTGATAGAGAAACTAAATTTATTTTGCAGGGTAGTCATCCCATTCTGGACAGTAGTAAAGTCCAAGCAAAGAGATCCCAGACCATGGAAAATCGTGATAAAGAATCAGAATGGTTAAAGAGAAATCTGAATGGATTAATTTAAGTAGAGATTCTCTTACTTCCTCAGTTTGTATTGTGCAACTTTAGGGCTGGCCTTGATGTCAGGGTGACAGGAACACCCAGACACAATGAACAAACACAGTGCCAGATGATTCTGGAAAGCAAATGACAGCCAAATGGCTATTGTCAACTTAATGCTTCATTGGGTAGCAATTATTTGGGGATAGAAAACACTATTTGGTAATACTGCTTACACAGGGAAAAACTAGCCATCTTCACACATAAATTCATCTGTCATTGGAGCATCCATTGATTTCAAAGGGAACTCCATGTTCAGAGGACTTTGGTGGTATATTGAACCAAACAAGTGTCAGTAAAAAATAAAAATTAGAAAACAACAATAATTTAGGCCACTGTGTCTGCCTTTTCCTGTGTAGGACATTTAAATTGTTGGGCAACACTGCACTTTGTTTACTGAGGTCTTAAAAACTCTTGTGTGGATTCTCTATGCAGAACCTTGTATGGATTCCCTAGAAGTATGAGTGTGTCTATAATTTAAGTATGTGATTATGATACACCGTTACACCACGCATGATAACAGACTAATGGGTATGGACAAAAACCAATTGCCATCACGTATCAGGCAAGAAATAGAACTGAACCTGAGCAGAATAAGACCATTAACATAGAAAGGTTGGGACTATAGTAACTGAGGAAACATGCAGATGATCTAAAAAGTACAGCAATAACCCATGTCTCTCCCAGGGTTTCTGTATCAGGAATGCTGTCCCACTTTTGCCAAATCTGCCTTCCTCTCAAAAAAAGCTGGAAATGAGGGTTTGATATGAAGCTGGGGAATGTTTAGAGTAACTGACTAAGTTGCAATTCCTTTAAAACACTCTTGTATTAAGCAAATATGTCTAAAGGCTGAACCTTACATCTAGATCCTAAAGACTGCCTTGCAAGAGGTTGCTAAGTTATTCAACAAACCACTAACCAAACTGGACAATGGGATTTGTTTTCATCACTTCCTTTCTAGCTCTTCCATGTGTGGCTCTTCTGAGCACATCATGATTCAAAGCACATTCCTTCTCTGAAAGTTGGGTTGAAGACATTGACACTAGAAGGAAAGTTCTTTGGTTAAACTAACCTCTTGAAAGTTGTACTTTCCCAGAGTCTTACCCCAAAAAAAGAAAAAGAAAAGGAGGAGGAGGAAGAAGAAGATCACAACTACAAGTAAAGCCTCCAGGATCACATATTGGGAGTATCACATATTGGGAAGATGCCTATGAGTGATCCAAGAAGGTATAATGTGTTAGTTAGTTTGGGGGATCTACAATGGCAAACAAAATTCTGACCATTTTGACATGATTTGGATAAACAGGTAAATGTTTGGACTAACATTAAACTAACACAGAACTTGCAAGCACGTATGGTGAATATTTTTTTTTTTTTTAAATAAGAAAGACATATAAGAAGGTGGTTAGTTTTTAAAGGCAAAGGCAAGAGCCTAGGCACTCAGAACTAGCCCCAGCCTGGGCTAGTTCAAGTTCAAATTTGGCTTCGTTCAAATTCTGTTCTGACAGTGCTAATGTGTTTGACCAAGTCATTGTCAGATTTTCAGCTTGTAGTTTGGTAGTAGGCAACTCAGTCAAAGCATATATTCATCTTTAAAATCCCCAGATTTTTGCTAAAGGATCTCCTCTCTTTCACTCTCTCTCTCTCCTCTTTCTTCAACAAGATTATTTTCTGCTAGGAGGAAAGGGAGTGATTTTTTGCCCTCACTAATTTTTTTTTTTCCTAATTGAAATATAGTTGCCACATAATGTTACACTGGTTTTCTGTGTACAACATAGTGATTTGACAACCTTATATTTTATGTTATGCTCACAAGTACAGCTACCATCTGTCACCCCACAATACTATTACAATACCATTGACTATACTCTCTTTGCTGTACCTTTCATCCCTGTGACCTAATCATTCCATAGTTGGAAGCTTGTACCTCCCACTCTCCTTCACCCATTTGCCCATCCTCTCATCCCCCTCCCCTCTGGCACCCATCAGTCTGTTCTCTGAATTTATGGGTCTGTTTCTGCTTTTTTAAACAAGATCTTTGATCTCACTCATATCCTCATGAAAGTGGAATTGGGCTGTATTACAGAAAAAGAGAAAAGAGCCAATGCAAGTAATACAGAACTTTTGCCCACCTTTATCATTCTGTTCCCTCAGAATTCATTATTATTTAAAAAACCAGGAGCTCCATTATGATTAACAGATACAGACTTATTTTTCACAAAGCTGTCAATCACAATTGAAGAAAAACTTGCTTGTGCATTAATTACTGACTAGGACTTCTCTCCAGCATCATTCTACCATGATGGCAGCAACCACCCGCCTATCTGTTCTACATCATGCAACTGAACTCTGCTTCAACACCCTACCTCTCCTTCTTTGTTATTTTCCTTCTATTCAGTTGTTTTTCTTGACTCATATCCCCATCCTCACCAGAATTACACACCTGGTCTCATTCAGAAGTGTTCTCTTTGACACCCAGCTGTCTCCAACAAATATGGGAAAACCCTTTGCCTAGGAAATGGTTTATCACTGACTCAGCTCCATTTTTAATTATACTTCAAGGCTGCTTTTCAATATTATACATTTCTTTCCAATACAGATATGTCCAAGTGGCTTCTGCATCTGTAGAAGTGATTGGCCCATGGGGTAGATCCTCTCTCTTTGTGTTTCCAGGTCCACTTTCCTCATCCTAGTCTGTGCCTGAATAGACAGCATAAACCAGGTTTCTTTGCTTTCTGGCCTCAGTTGGGTTTGGTTAATGGAATCTGGAAGCAAGAACTCTTTAATGAGATGAAAACACGGGTTGGTAGTGGTCATTCTCTTACTGAGGGATTCAAGTGATACAGGATGGTCCACTTTATAGCTAAAGCTCTCTTTTGCCAGGTCCTTATAAAGCTCTCTTTTGCCAGGTCCTTATGTCTGCTTTCCCCCTTTATCCCTTCAGATCTAATAGTAATCTTCTCTGTTCTTCCAAGCTCCTAGGTAGTTCATCATCTCTGTGGTTTCCCTTAACCACAGTGTTTGTCTCAAATAGTACATTCATTAAGCTCCATTTAAGCATACATCTATTTACTGTCTCTATTTGAACCCTCCATGACCTTCTCTGTCAGGATCCAGATGACATGATAAGGAATCAATTTAGTGCTTGGTAGTTGTCTAGCATAAAAAAAAAAAAAAAGAAAAGAAAAAAAAGAAAAAAAAAGATGAGGACCTAAGTTTAAGTTCTGATTTCATCTTCTTCTTGTTGTACAAGCTTTATTTTATGTTATAAAGTAGAATAAAGGTCCTCACCTCAAGAAACTGTGAGAAGAAAAGAGGTAAAATGGTAGTGGTTAGTACTTTGTTTATTCTATGAAACTCTATGTTCATGTTAATTTGTTTAATCAGGATCTTAGTGTTTCACAATGGATATTGTTTATTCCAGAAAAATGAGGATCAGGGAGCTTCAGTAATTTTCCACTATGGCTTAAAAAAAAATCCATTCTTTTAATTCCGTAGTAAGGTCTATACAAATGTTTGTTATATAAAGTAATAGAATTGCTAACTAATATTTGTACATGTACATGTCCACACTGATTCTGTGCCTAAATGAGTTTAAACAGAAAAAATATATGAATAGTATCACTATTTCCTTAATACTAGGTAAATTTAGGATTCTATTTGTATGCGTGTGTGTGTTTGTGTGTGTTTTCTCATGGAATCCCTCCTTATAAGTATTCAAATGTATCATGTGATGGGAGAGGTAGAGAGGTATGAAGAAAGAACTACAAAAGTGATTAAGCCAGAGACTTTGGAATGATTTTAGGTAGAGAATATCATTTCAATCAAGATTTTCGGAGAGAAGATTACACACTTTTCCATAGTAATTCACCTTGAAATTGAACAAGTTGAAGATCTGTATTTTTCTCAGAGCAGCTACAATGTTTTCCTTTGGTTTTGATCTCAGAGTAAATGAACCAAAGTTGATCTCTATCCTTGTCCGGGATATTTTTTCATCTTTGTTTTATTTCACTTATTCTAATGTATCGTGTTACTCAGCTACCCTCAGTTTTTTTTTTTTTTTTCTTCTCTATGATGAATAGTCCTTTTTCTTTGAGTCATTCCTTCTAGATTTACATCCTTAGGCCTTAATCACTTTTGCAGTTCTTTCTTCGTACCCCTCTGCCTCTCCCATTCTGCTATTTCATGGTAGAATCCAGATTTTGGACAAGACAACAAGAACGAGTAAGGCTTTATTATTCTCCAGTACTAGCACATTACGGCAATCACACCTGTAGCATCCCTTACAGATGTTAACAAAGAACAATATGTAAAGACCTGCAGTATTCGCACAGAAAGTTAATTCTCCGTAACTCAATTCCACATTGAATTTATTACTATTTACTTTTGCGTCTGTTTTTGTTTTCCAGTCCATTTGGGACCTGTCAGCTGTTTGACCTTGAGAAAGTGTGTGGAGTATTTCTGGCGGAGGGTAGAAAGAGAGATCTCATGGGAAAGTAAATCCTCACATGAGTGTCAGCTGGATTTTGGATGGTGAAGAAATTCAGATCATTTGGATAAAGTCTGGATGAACAGATAACATTTTGGAGGATCATTTGAACTAACTCTGAACTCCCAAGCATGCATGGTTCATCTATCACTGGGTATCCATGAGGCTAACGCATCCATCTGCCCTAATTTCAGAGAATATCTTGTTGCACCACATTCAAACAGTTGCAGTTTTGAATGTGAACTTCAAAGTCCCCTCAAACCATACAGTACGATAGGAACAAATACACTCTGGGAAGCTGTTCAGAGGGGTGTATCCTATTTCAAAGCCTTCTTCTCAATTGTTGTATTGCGTATATCAGAGTTTGCCATTTCCCTTTCTCCCTGGGTCCTTAGCTGAGAGGTAAGCTTATTCTGTGGGATTATCCAAACCATTAATTGACTTTGAAGCCAGTGCAACGGAGGAAGAACAGAAATTTGGAACAGTTTGGTTCTCAAAGCATTTTGAATGTGTTTCTCAAGTTTTCGAGATTATAGATCAGTAGAATTTAAAGCAAAGTGGGACTTAAAGATAGGTGGCTAGGCAGAAATGGTACCAGTTTGGTACCTGGGGTCAGAAATGCTCAGGTGAATGAGTGAAAAAACACAAAGGAAATCTAAAGCCCTGCACTTGTATATGTAGTCTGATGTACATGACATTAAATGAGATTTTACTTTCTTTTTCTCTGTTTCATTGTTTATAAGTGTGTTGGAAGGATACCTGTATTATTTGTATCATATCCCATTATGAGGCACACATGATATCAGGGGTTTGTCATTAGTTTCCTTGCAATGAATCTTTTGGGCAGTCTGGTGGAGCCTATAAAATGTTTCTTAGGAAAGGATTTTATTTATTTTTAATTTTTAAAAAGATTTTATTTTATTTGTCTCAGAGAGAGAGAAAGAAAGAACACAGGCAGGGGGAGCATCAGAGGGAGAGGGAGAAACAGGCTCCCTGCTGAGCAAGGAGGCTGATGTGAGACCAGATCCCAGGACCCTGGGATCATGACCTGAGCTGAAGGCAGATGCTTTACTGACTGAGCCACCCAGGCATCCCAAGGAAACAGATTCTAAATGTATCATATGTAATGTATATAATGTATGTATATAATATACATATACATACATAAGCATATATAACCTAAAAAACAAGCTTTTGAAAGACAGTTATATAAATTTTAAAAGATACGTTTGTGATAAAGTCATATATTGTATTACCAACATTGTTTAATAAGAATCCAGTGACACATCTAATTACTACCATAATTTGAAAGTAGTAGTGAGTGCAAATGATATTAAGCGACATCTGCAATAACTATAATGTAATAGAAAAGTATCTGTGGTTTCTACTGATGACTAAGTAACAGTTTCTGCCATTACTATTATGCTTTATTACTTACATTCATAATTGAAGGAAATGTTATATTTCAATTTTAGAGTTTAATAAAAAATCAAGATCTTTTTTTATTTTTTTCCCCATCCATGTCTTCAGGCCTATTTCCATGGATTCCATGTTAAGAAATAGTAGTTCTTTGGGCGCCTGGGTGGCTCAGTGGGTTAAGCCGCTGCCTTCGGCTCAGGTCATGATCTCAGAGTCCTGGGATCGAGTCCCGCATCGGGCTCTCTGCTCAGCAGAGAGCCTGCTTCCCTCTCTCTCTCTCTGCCTGCCTCTCCATCTACTTGTGATTTCTCTCTGTCAAATAAATAAATAAAATCTTAAAAAAAAAAACTACTCTTATAAAAAAAAAGAAATAGTAGTTCTTTGACTATGAGAGATCTTAAAGGCCATGAGTTTGGTTTCTTTTGTTTCTCAGATGATGAAATAAAGACCCACAGCAAATCTGCAGGGTCACACTACTCTGTCGAGATAGTTGTCCTCGGTCCACTTCTCCTGCACCTCACCACCACTGCATGGCATGGACAACTTTCTTCACCTCCGCATCTACCGGGGTTCTTTCTGTGTTTGATCTCCATGTTCTCTATTTGTGAAATGGGTTCCCCTTCTCTTGTCTCTTCTGACTGCCCTTGAGCCTTTTCAGAGGCTCCTTTAAGCTGTTGCTTTTTTAATTCCATGGATCAATTCCATTGAAAAACTCTCTCTAAAGGAGTATAAACCTTATTGGCACATTAAAATTACTACTCAGTGGTATAGGACAGTGGCTCTCAGACTTTGCCATGCATCAGAGTTACCTATAAGGCTTGTTAAGACACAGGACGCTGAGCCCCACTGTTATGTGTAGTAATTTCCTACTCCTTTTATAAGAAATTACCTTAACTTAAGGGACTTACAGCAACACAGACGATTATCTTGCTGTTATGAAGGTAAGAAGTCCAAAATGGGTCAGCAGGGTTGTATTCCTTCTGGAGGCTTTATAGGAGTATCTGTTTCCTTGTCTGTTCCACTTGCTAGAGGCCACCTGCATCCCTTACATCACTCTGACCCCTGCTTCTGTCATATCTCCTGTCACCTGGATCCTCCTGCCTCCTTCTTATTAAGACCTCTGTGACTACATTGGGCCAACCCAGATCGCCCAGACTAATCTTCCCATCTCAAGAGCCTTGACTTAATCACATCTGCAAAATCTCTTTTGTGGTGTAATGTGACATCATCACAGATTCATGGGATTAGGATGTAAATATCTTTAGGAGGCCATTAGCCTACCTATCAGAGAGTAGCATCTAGCAAGTTTAAAGGTGATGCTGCTGCAACTTGTCTAGGGACCACACACCAGGAACCACAAGTTAAGAGGAATGAACATTAAGATAGGTATAGAAGATCATGTGTTCTAAATCAGACTCATTGCTAACTGATAGAGTGACCTTAACGATGTCAGGTAATTTCTCTGGCTTTTAGTTACCATATCCATAAAGAAATAAAGATTATTTCATGCAAGTTTATAGTAAAGATTAGAATGAAGAGTATTTGTTATGCTACCTAAGAGCATAAACCTATTGCCAATAATGTTAAGGAAGGGTATCCCTTCACACTGTATGAAGGATGATGAAGACATTGATGGAGGACAGAATTGATCTAGCCTGGGGTGGAAGGCAGGTGCTTGCTTCTTCTTCTGTTATCACCATTTATGAATGAAGAAAAGAGCTGAACTGATGATCTCAGGTATGGTAAAAATCAATCTTTGACAGGACAATGAAGTTACAAAGAAATTCTGCATTGCTATATTCCTTCTAAGTCTAGGGAAATTTTACTCAGAGACACTTGTCTGAAGCATTTTCCTTCTTACTTTATTAGGCCTTTCCTTCTTACTTTCAGGTCTAGAGTCACATGTACTATAGGGCAAGACAGCAAAGAAACAGCCATCAGTCCCGAACTACTAGAAGATTTTATTATCAGACATTATGACAAGTCTCATTTAAAAGTTTATAGTTTCATACCTATGTCCATTATGCTGTCTTTCCCCTTCTTTCCCCTACTATATTTTTTTTTCTTAATTAAACAAAAATCCCAAAATCTTTGTATTTTTAGAACATATACTGTAAGAACTAATTATAACATGTCATTCATTCTGTGGAATACAAAAATACTGATGAGTTGCAGAGCACTTTTTATTTTATTCTTGAGAAAAATCTTTCAGTAACATTTAAATAATTGCTTGCTTACTCTGTGGAGAAGATGGAAAGTTATAAACTATATTCTATGTGCTAAATCATTTCAGATTGGAGATTGAAAATAATGCAATCCTGTGGTCACTAAAGACAGTAAAATAATAGCTACTATTTCTTCTTTAAAATTATACAAGTTATTTTTGATCTAAGAGGTCCAATTGTTTTGATCATAGGTCATGATGATGTTCCTTCAACAACAGTGTGAGGAATGCAGAGAGGTCAAGTTTTATTAAATAAGTTTTCTTAGAAGAGAAAATAAAGCTGCAAAAGAAAAGTAGCTGGGCTAGTGAAGGGCTGGAAACAGATTATGGTTCCATTTCATGCTTTACCATGTAAGTATACCTAGATTTCTAATTGACAGGTTTTGATTTCTGCTCTTCTTTCCTACTTGAGAAAAGTATTTCTTAATAATACCAAATAAAGCACTTGATGGTAGAGAATTACAAAAAGACAGTTATTAATCTCTCTGAATTCCAGTTTTTAGTAAATAATGAGAATGTTGAAGAACATAATATTTAAGTTGATGTAATTTTAAAATCCATGATGGATAATGGCTGGTTGATTTCTCCCACATCCCAAGAACCTAGAAGATTATTCTGGCATACAGGTGGTACACAAAACAAACAATTGTTTGTTTAATTAAATTGAACTTAAGTGACTAGTTCTAATTCAAAGTTCATTAGCCTCTGATGGTTCTAAAACACTAAAGTCCTCAGACTTTTGGGGAAGATGGCAGAGTAGGAGGACCCCAAATTCACTTTGTCCCATGAATATACCTAAGTAACACCCATAACAGTGTAAATAATGCAGAAAATGACCCCAAAATAGCCAGAACAGACTGTGGAGAGTCTGTGGGAGCCTGGACTGAAGGAAAAAAAAGTGGCTCAGCAACAAAAGTAGGGCACACATAGGGGATATCCCTGACCCAATGGGTCCTTATAAACAGGGAACATTGCACTGCAGAACCTCTTTTTCATAAGGCCACTACTTTCAAAAGCTAGAGATATACCTGACTTTCCTAACACAGAGAAACAGAAAAAGAGAGTTAGATAAATAAGAGACAGAGGAATATGTCCCAAATGATAAAGGGCAAAATCATACCAAGAGAGCTAAATGAAAGGGAGATAAACAGAGATGCCAATTTAAAGTAATGGTCATAAAGGTACTCACTAGACTTGAGAAAAGAGTAGAGGACCTCAGTGAGATTTTTAACAAAGAGATGTAAGACATAAAAAATAACCAATCAGATATGAAGAACTCAAACAGAAAGTAAAAATATAGTAGTTGGAATAAATAGTTGAGTAGTGGAAGCAAAAGAATAGATTGGTGACATGGAGGACAGAGTAATGGAAGGCAATCAAGCTGGACAAAAGAGAAAAAACAATAGAAAGTGAAAATAGACTTAGGAAACTCAGTGACACCATCAAGTGTAATAACATTTACATTACAGAGATCCCAGAAAAAGAAAAGAGAGAAAAGGAACATAACATTTACTTGGCAGAAATAGTAGTTAATAACTTACCTAATCTGTAGAAGGAAACAGAAATTCAGACCCAGGAGGCACAGAGAGTTCCCAAAAGATCAACCAAAGGAGGTCCACACCAAAACATACAGTATTTAAATGGTAAAAAGCAATGATAAAGTGAAAATTTTATAAGTAGCAAGAGAAAAGAAAATAGTTAAATATAAGGGAAACCCCATATGGTTATAAGTTGATTTTTTCAGCAGAAACTTTGCAGAGTGGCATGACACATTCAAAGTGTTGAAAGGAAAAAAATTAAAAAATAAAGAAATCCTGCAGCTAAGGAATACTCTGTTCTTCAATGCTATTATTCAGAACAGAAGGAAAGAGAAAGAGTTTCCTAGGAAATTAAAGAAATTCATGACAACTAAACCAGCCCTGTAAGAAATACTAAAGGGATTCCGAGTAGAAAGGAAAGACCATAACTAGAAGTAAGAAAAGTAGGAAGCATATAACAGCAGTAAAATTAGGTATATCTATAAAATATAGTCAAGGGATTTACAAAATAAAAGGATGTGAAGTATGACATCCTATTCCTAAAACATAGGTGGGAGGAGAGGAGTAAAAAAATGGTTTCAAAATTAAGACACTGACAATTTAGAATGGACTGCTATATGCCTAAGCCATTATATATAAACCTAATGGTAACTACAATAAAAAACCAGTAATAGATATGCAAAAAATAAAGAGAAAGGAATCTAAGTATATCAGTATATCACTAAAGAAAGCCAGCAAACCATGATAAAAGAGAGCAAAAAAAAAAAAAAAAAAAAAAAAAAAAGAGAGGAACAGAGAAGAACTATAAAAATAGCCATAAAACAAGTAACAAAATGGCAATAAGTACATACCTATCAATAATTACTTTGATTGTGAATAGATTAAATGCTCACTCAAAATACATAAGGTGACAGAGTGGATAAAAAAGAAAGACCCATCTGGGGCACCTGGGTGGCTCAGGGGGTTAACCCTCTGCCTTCGACTCAGGTCATGATCTCAGGGTCCTGGGATGGAGCCCCACATCGTGCTCTCTGCTCAGCATAGAGCCTGCTTCCTCCTCTCTCTCTGCCTGCTTCTCTGCCTACTTCTGATCTCTGTTTGTCAAATAAATAAATAAAATCTTAAAAAAAAAAAAAGAGCCACCTATATGATGTCTACAAGGGACTAATTTTAGGTCTAAAATTTTAGGTCTAAAAGTCAAATGAAGATTTAAAGTCAAAGGATATAAAAGAATTTATTGTGCAAATATATGTGAAAAGAAAGCCAGGGTAGCAATAGTCATATGAGACAAAATAGACTTTAAAGTAAAGACTACACCAAGAAACAAAGGACACTATATATTTCATAAAAGAACAATCCAACAAAAAGATGGAACAATTATAAATGTTTATGCACCCAACATGGGAGACCTCAAATACATAAAGCAGCTAATAACAAATATAAAGGAAGTAATTGATAGTAATACAATAATAGTTGGGGATAGGGGACTTTAACGGCCCACTTACATCAAAGTATAGATGATCCAAACAGAAAACAAGGAAACAATGGCTTTGAAAGACACCTTGGACCAGATGGATCTAACAGATACATTTAGGTCTGTCCATCTCAACACAGAAGAATACACATTCTTTTCAAGTGGGCATGAAACATTATCCAGAATAGATCACCTATTAGGCCACAAAACAAATCTCAACAAATTCAAAAAGATTTAATCATACCATGCATATTTTCTGACCACAATGCTATGAAACTAAAAATCAACCACAAGAAAAAATCTGGAAAGAACACAAATACATGGAGGTTAAATAACATGCTACTAAATAATGAATGGGCCAACCAAGAAATTAAAGAGGAAATTAAAAAATACATAGAGAAAAATGAAAATGAAAATACAATGGTCCAATTTTTTTGAAATGCAGATAAACTATTCTTTTTTTTTTTTAAGATTTTATTTATTTTTTTGACAGAGAGATCACAAGTAGGCAGAGAGGCAGGCAGAGAGAGAAGGAGGCAGGCTCCCCACTGAGCAGAAAGCCCCATGCGGGGCTCAATCCCAGGACCCTGAGATCACAACCTGAGCCAAAGGCAGAGGCCCAACCCACTGAGCCACCCAGGCACCCCCAGATAAACTATTCTAAGAAAGAAGATGATAGCAATATAGGCCTACCTAAAGAAGCAAAATCAAAACAAAACAAACAAAAAACAACTCCAATAAACAAAGTAGAGAAAGAAGAAGAAACAAAATCCAAAATTAGTAGAAAGAAGAAAGAAATGGAATAGAACAAAAACAAAAATAGATCAATGAAACCAGTTGGTGTTTTGGAAAAAAACCAACAAAATTTATAAGCCTTTAACCAGGTTCATTAAGAAAAAAAAAGAAAAGAAAAGAGAGAGAGAGAGAGAGAGACAGAGTCAAATAACCAAATCAGAAATGAAAGAAGAAATAACTGACACCACAGTAACACAACAAATTCTAAGAGACTATTATGACAAATTATATGCCAACAAATTTGAACAGACCAATTATCAGCAATGAAATTGAATCAGTAATCAAAAAACTCCCAACAAAAAAAGTACAAGACCAGACAGCCTCACAGGCAAATTCTACCTAACATTTAAAGAAAAGCTAATAGTTATTCTTCTCAAACTATCCCCCCAAAAATGGAAGAGTGGTGAAAGCTTCCAAATTCATCCTATGAGGCCAGCATTACCTTGAAATTAAAACAAGATATAGACACTAGGTGTGTTGGAGGGTTTTTATCATGACTAGGTGTACTTTGCCTAATGCTCTTTCTGCATCTATTGAAATGATCATATGGTTTTTGTCCTTTCTATACTGAGGAGATGTATTATGTTGATTAATTTGTGAATATTGAACCACTCTTGCATCCCTGGAATAAATCCTGCTTGATCATTGTGAATCATTTCTTTAAGGTATTGTTGGTTTCAGTTTGCTTCAGCCTTCTTCTCCCTTTGCCCCTCCCCCAGCTCATGTTCTCTCTCTCTCTCTCTCAAATCAATAAATAAAATCTTTAAAAATTTTTAAAAAGTTAAAAATGGGCAGAGGACATAAATAGACATTTCTCCAAAGAAGACATAGAGGTAGCCAACAGACAACATAGCTCAACATCACTCATCATCAGGGAAATGCAAATCAAAACTATGATGAGAGGTCACCTCCTACCTGTCAGAATGGTAAAATGTAAAACAAGAAACAATAAGTGCTGGTGCAGATGTGGAGAAAAAGGAACCCTCATGCACTATGGGTGAGAATGCAAACTGGTGCAGCCCCTGTGGAAAACACTATGGAGGTTCCTCAAAAAGTTAAAAGTAGAACTATGATCCAGTAATCTCACTACTGGGTATTTATCCTAAGAATACAAAAACGGTAATTCAAAAAAATATATGCACCCTTTTGTTTATTGTAGCATTGTTTATAATAGCCAAGTTATGGAATTAGCCCAAGTGTTGATTGATAGATTAATGGATAAAGAAGATGTGGTGTATACACACACACATACAAGCACACATGCTGAAATATTATTCAGTCATTAAAAAAATGAGTTCTTGCCATTTGCAATAACATGGATGGAGCTAGAGAGTATAATACCAAGTGAGATAAGTCAGAGAAAGACAAATAACATGTGATTTCACTGATATGTGGAACTCAAGAAGAAAAGAGGAATGAAGAAAAAAAGAGACAAACAAAATAATCAGATTGTTAACTATAGAAAAAAAAATGATGATTACCAGAAGAAAGGGAGTTGGGCAGAGGATAGGTGAATAAAGTGAAGAGGGTTAAGAGTGCAGTTATCGTGGAGAGCATCGAGTAATATACAGGATTGCTGAATCACTATATTGTACACCTAAAACTAATAGAACACTCTATGCTATCTATACTGGAATCAAAATAAAAAATAAATAGATAATAAACTTGGGGGGGAAAAGTGAATTCCTTCGACAGAGAGTATATACAGAATAAATTCCCGAGGCAAGAGATAGAAAAATAATCTCAAAGAGAAGCAATGTTGCCCCTTGACATACAGTTTTGTAACCAAGGTATTAGAGAAATTTGTGAATCTGAGTCCCATGATATTATCTGAGATTTACTGGCTTGTTCAAAGAATAAAACCAGAGTACTTCCTAGAAAGTCAGAGTAAAGTTGGGTAAAATCTCGAAAAGAGATTAAATATGTCCCTGGGAAGGCTGACGGTATCTCAGGAGGTTCACAGCAATCACATTCAAGGGGGAACCAATGGGTTTTTGCTCAGAGGTCTTGGAGGATCTCTCTTGTATTTTTCTTTATGTAGTTTGATTAGGTGAGGACAGAGCATCTGGCTCATCAAATGATGTAAATCTCAGTGACTTTCCAATGGACAAATGATTTGTTCACAGTTCATTTCCCCCCAAATCCACTTCAGTGTGAATAGACCAAGTTACCTTGAAAATGTCTTCTTCAGGCTTTGGTTCATTCTGTAGCTACCTATCATTTACTCTTCCAATTCCCCTCCCTGTAGGAATGACTAAAACATGAACATGATTTGAATGGTATAAATATTATTATTATGAGTATATAATAATTAAAACATAAATATTAATATTTCACCAATTTAATAGTATTGATAAAATTATTTTCTCTGAGCTAGTTCTTCAGAAACTATCACACAGAAATTCAAAAATATTTTATCTATAGCTCAGCTTTTAATATTTTAAGTATTATTTCGGTTGAGTGTGGGATCAGAAATGCCATTAGCTATTAAAATTGCAATAGCAATTTAATTTTTTAGTTCAGGAAACCTATTCATTGTTACTCTAGTTTACCTATGGCTATTAATCACATATACATATTACCGATGACACAAGACCAGGATGATATGCAATTTCAAATTTAGATGTTTTTTCTCTCTTGGATAAGGACCTTGATACTACAAACCCACTGCCTTTTTTTGGTCTATTGTTCTTGTAACCACATTCTCTGTCCTGATTTCTAGCATGTACAAGCATGTATGGGCAAAGCCTCATCTAGGAAAATGTGTGGCGTGTGCCTGTTTCATAGCTCAAATCTGTTATTTGGTCCCCTTTATATTGTCCCTTAACTAATTCTGAAATGTTACTTCCACAAAAATTGACATCTCTTACAGAATGCTTCGCCCCAAATACAGCATTCTTTTGGTAATGTAGGTATACATGAGATGTTTTTTTTTTTTTTTTTTTCCCAAAGATCTTTTTTCTTTCTACAAGGTTAACAAGAATGAGATAAAATCAGGGAAGACTGACAATCAAGTCATTTGAAAGAGAAAAAGGTAAAGAAAAATCCAAATCTATGCTGTTCTTAGAGAGCTCACCTACAAAAAATGAAGACTCCTATGTAGTCCTGGAAATAAGAAAAAGCTTTATGACCTTGGTTTTGCTGTTTCCTCTCCCTGGTCCTGAGCAGGCATGGGAGTAGTTCCCAAAGTCCATTGTTCTTCAGGTTTGCATGGGGCCACTTTTAGATCAGTGCTCACTCCCAATCAAAGATTGTCCCAATATGTACACTGTATAAATATACTCATTAAATTTGTGAAACTTTATAACTTAGACCAGCTGCCCTATAAACTTTAACTGCACACAAACAAAAAAGTCATTTTAGCATTTTGATGGCCATATAAGTGGCCATCAAACCAAAGAGAAAATAATTTTCTTGTTAAACCTACTTCCCCACATGAATGGGGGAATGAATGACCTGCTATTTTGGATATATTATGATGCACATATTGGAGAGGGCTTCATATGTCCTCATGCTTAGCGTCACTATCATGATGAATTTCAGGGAAGAGAACAAGACACATAAGGATGGCATATTACAATATAATGTAAATTCTGATATCCTAAAAATAATTTTCTTCAATGATTTGTCTTTAAGGTGTCTTGTACACCTACTATTACTACACAACACCTCATGTCCTTGTTCTCAGCTTCTCCTTGGGAATTCACACATCAATTCCTATAGTAGCTGTGCATTATCTGATGGGACAAGGTGTAATAACCTGTCATTGAACATGAAGAGAACATTTGTGTGACAGCTGACATTAAGCCCAACGTGTTTTATTTTCTTTTAGAGGTTATAGTCTAGACATTGTAAAATGATTAGCAGAAGTTGGACACCTGCTTTGAAAATATGTTCCTGGAATTTTGATGGAAAGAACAAGATTTTCTGTGGAAAGCCTTCAGGCATGGAGAAGCTTGGTAAGTCATGAATTCTGTATTAGTATTTGAAAGGTTGGGTGTGTATAATCGTATGTGTCATAGTGAATGGTATGCTGTCAGAAGTCCAAGTCCCAGTACCAATGAAGTGGTAGATAAGTTCACTCTGTTATTTGTGTTTCTTAAATTTGATCCCCGTGACCTGTCCTTCTGTAACTGGGATTGACTGCTGTTTGTAGGATTCATTAGACCTGATATTTTTTCCTCTTCTCATTGTGAACCTGACATTCCAGCTGACTGGTTCCATCTGTGATACTCTGCTGAGTTTGGTCTGTTATGCTCTACAATAATTGGGATCACCTATGCACACTTTTTACAAATGATGAACCCTTTTAAGTCATCTAGTGACTACTTCTATAGTCCTGAAGCAATATTAATTGCATCCCTATTTGAGGAATCTGAAATAGAGAGGCCCAACTCAAGACATTAATAACCACCTCTTTTCCAACCATCAACATACATTTTAGTGGATTTAAAACAAAAATAGGTAAGCCATTAATCTGACCAGTCTTTGTAATACTGGACCATGAAAAATTTCTGTGATGACATGGGCAATACTAACATTTCATCCCAGGAAAAGAAAAGTGAGTCACACATACGGATCCATGTATAAGATGTGGGCACTGAAGTAGGAGCCCTTGGAGGCATGAATCTCAGCCTAGAAGGTGAGGGGTATGGGATAAATGGGGGTAAGTAAGTAGTGCAAATGCAATGGAGAGACCAGCTCAGAGAAATCCCTGCCAAAGACACTACATGACAGTACTTGCCTTTCTTACTTCCATGAACAAGTTCCTTGGAAACAAATCCCTTATGTCACTATTTCAAGTCTCACTTCCCCTCCTTCCTTCATAACTCCAAAGGCTTCACATTTATATGAATAATAATATAAATATATATGTACACACACTGAGAGTGTTTTGTAATTTATATAGTACTGTTCTAAAAGTTTCTTGTGATCACAGTGATTAGGTTAAACTAGAGGCAAAGATTACTAGAGTACAAATGGCTGACGACATTTTGATTTTATAGGAGTGTCATTCCAAGCTAACAGTTTCCATCCATAGTGAGTCTTTTGCTATCTGTGGAGCTTACAGATACAGAGATAAGGAGGATCCAAACAAAAGAAATATGACCAGATGCCAATTTCTTTACCACCTCTGTGGGAATAAGTAGGTAGAACCCTGTTATTTCTTAGCTCAAGCTGCTACAGCAAAAACTTATTTCTCATGGTTTTGGAAACTGAAAGTTCAACATCAGGGTGCCAGCATGTTCTGGTACTAGTGAGTGCCCTCCTGCAGGTTGTGGACTGTCAACTTCTTACTGTATTCCCCAAAGCTGGAAAGAGGATAAGAAAGTTCTTTAGGGTTCACTTTTAAAGCACTTAATCCCATTCTTGGGGATTCAAGCTTCATGGCCCAACAATTTCCCAAAGACCTTACCTCCTTAAACTATCACTTCGGGGTTGAAGATGTCAGTCTATAAGCTTGGAGGGATATAAACTTTCAGTCCATAACACCATAGAAGATTTTCATGGCTTCTAGTCAGGGCTCTTGGTTGTGCTTCTCTTCCCAAATTACTTTCTTCCCTTTGGCCTTCCTTTTTTTTTTTTTATTAAGAGCACATGAAAACTGTTTTTACTTTCTGGGCTTGTAAAACAAATCTCTGCAGTCTTCGATGCCAGATGTGGATAAGCTCCTGGGTAGAGGAATGAGAGCCCTTTTGTAAATATTTTGTGAATTCCTCAAATATTCATCCTTTGAACCACAGTCAATGGTTTTTCATACTGCTAAGCATCAGGTCTGTGTTCTTGGGATATCCCATGATAACTAATAATTAGCATCCAGAAAGCTACATCTTGGGTGGAAATGCCTAAGTTTTCCAGAACACTATCATGTCGATTAACCCACCTAGCCTGGAAGAAATTATATTCTAATTAAAATTATGGGGGAAACAATTATATTTTCCCATGGTGTCTCTTTCTTCTAGGATTTTCTGTTTCTTCATTTTAATAGTTATCATCAAAGAACCATTCAGAACATTTTCCAACCCAGATAAGTGATTCAAGTCATTGAGTGCAGAGGGCTTGTCAAGAAAATTAGCATTTTTGTCCTAATCCTGTGTATCAACATGGTTTTGCTCTTTCTCCCTTTATGTGAATTTTCTTTTATAATACTAAAGTAAAAGTTTAAGTATCTCTAAATACTAAGGTAAAAGTTTAAGTATTTCTTTCTTTTTTTTTTACTTTTAAATTTTATTTATTTATTTATTTTATTTGACACACAGAGATCACAAGGAGGCAGAGAGGCAGGCAGAGAGAGAGGAGGAAGCAGGCTCCCCACTGAGCAGAGAGCCTGAGGCGGGGCTCTATCCCAGGATGCTGGGATCATGACCTGAGCCTAAAGCAGAGGCTTTAACCCACTGAGCCACCCAGGCACCCCAAAAGCTTAACTATTTCTTTTTTTGAGGTATTTTCAGACTTATTCTAGACACTCTGGAGTTTTGTTATTTTGAATGAGATTTTTTTTCCCATTATAATTTCTAGCTGGTTGTTGCTGGTGCAGATCTTTATGGTACAGACCTTGCAGTGAGGGCTGCACAGCATTGGCATCACCAGGAAAATCGTGAGATGTAAAATGCCAACCTCTGGCATCACTCCAGACCTAGTCAGACTTACTCTTTCCACAAACCCTCAGCTGGATTCACCTGGACATAAAAGTTGAGAAACGTTATGTCGAGAAACTTGATTTAGAGAACTTAATTTTCTCTTGGAGGAAAACAGCAGAATGGAGACTATGGTCCAGTTGTCCCATAGCGCTTTCTCTTCTGCTCCTCATTCCTGCTATCTTAGATCTCTTCTTGAGTAGCCTCCATGACAGTCTTCTGGGAAAATTCCCTTTTAAAACCTACAGGGTATTGCAGATTTTTAGCCTTATGAGATATTGCTTTTCATCTGATTTAATATGCACTGTATGTTATAAAATGTTCTCAACTTCTTAGATATTTCAGAGTCTCTATTTCTTAAAACATTTATTTAATAATTTATTTTTGATAATATTAATGGGATATGTGGAAGAAGGAATATTATGCATGAGAGCCCAGCCACCATCTGGAATCAGAAGTCTAAATATATTTTTAAATCCAGTAAGGTCAATGCAATTGAATTCTGTTCTTTTTAGTTCCTAAAGCAAAAATTTTAGAGTTATATGCTACCCTGTCAACTTTCTCTCTCTTTCTCTCTCTTTTTCTCCCTCTCTCTTTTTCTCTGTCTCTCTTACACACTTTTGTAAAAGGGTAAGTTGTGTTGAATTTATTACTGAACCTCTCCTTGACATCATAGAAACATATTATGGCAAAAGAAGTTTCTATTAAAAAGGTTTTTAGGGGTCCCTGGGTGGCTCACTGGGTTAAGCCCCTGCCCTCGGCTCAGGTCATGGTCTCAGGGTCCTGGGATCGAGCCCCATGATGGATTCGCTGCTTAGTAGAGAGCCTGCTTCCCCCTTTGTCTCTGCCTGCCTCTCTGCCTACTTGTGATCTCTCTCTGTCAAATAAGTAAATAAAAATAAAAATCTTTAAAAAAAAGTTTTTAGAGGGGCCAGGTGGCTCATTCAGTTAAGTGTCTAACTCTTGATTTTGGTTCAGGTCATGATCTCAGGGTTGTGAGATGGAGCCTTCTCCTGGGCTCCACATTGGACATGGAACCTGCTTAAGATTATCTCTTTCCCTCTCCCTCTATCCCTCTCCAATCCCCCTTTAAAAAAAGTTTTTAGGTTTTGACTGATACTTCCATATTGTCTTAGTAAATTGAATCTTGACTTTTATTATTATTATTATTATTATTATTATTATTATTTGTATATTCAGCTAAGTTAGCCATGTGACATTATTGGACATTCCATTTAATAGAAAAGTAAGGGTAAAGATGCTCATTTTCTCCATGGTTTGACTAATGTAATCTAGACAGATCTCATACTCTTTTGTCCAGATATTTTGGGATTTACTTATTGATCACTTATTTTTGTAAATTCTTATCCTGAGTGCAGCTTATAAATCAGTACTGTACATCCTCATTTTCCAGTTCTTGCTTGGGACCAAAAGAAAAGCTTCTGACCTCTTATAGGTTTTGACTCTGGTACTGGAAATGACTATCAGCCACTTGTTATGATATTTGAACAATTTATTTGGAAAATTAGAATAGTTATTCTTAAAACAATGTCTTTAAATTCCTATCTTTAGGATATACGTTTTTTGCCTTTTTAAGATGGGTATAATTGAGGGGCTCCTGGCTGACTCAGAAGTGCATGAGATTCTTGATCTTGGGTTGTGAGTTTGAGCTCCACGGTTGTTGTAGAGATTACTACAAAAGTTAATAAAATTGGAAGAAAAAAAGAGGGGTTCAATTGAAATTTCCTGGAAATTACTTTTAATGTTAGGTATGACCAATGACCTATATTACACTTATAAAAAACAATAACAGGGAATGGCTACAAACTACTATTCTAGAAGAATGCTTCTGCTTCTGGATCTTAAATATGCATAGAGATCACCTGGGGATCTTGTTAAAAGAGAGACTCTGATTTTCTGTGTCTAGATTACAGCCTGAGATTTTGTGTTTCAACAAGCTCCCAGGATATTATGCTGCTGGTCCACAGACCACATTTTGAGAGTAACACTGAAGAACAGTGGTTCTGGAAGTGGGGTCCCTGGAGGCAAGGTGCATTTTAATAAGCGCTGGAGTGATTTTGACGTACCCTAAATTTGAAAACCTCTGCTCTAGACAATAGAAGTTATTTATGTTCCCAAGACCCTAATGCAAATGTTCACCCTTTGTTAAAGATGAAAGCAAGCAAAGACATCATCGAATGTCCAAGGATGAATGTCCAAGAAAGAAGTTAGTTCTCCTCACTAAAGAGATGCTCTTTGAAGTGATTTTATTTTATTTAAAGATTTTATATATTTATTTGGGGGGTAGGTCCCTGGATCATCACCTGAGCTGAAGGCAGATGCTTAACTAACCGAGCCACCCAGGGGCCATTGAAGTAACTTTAATGCCATCACTGAGGAGGAAGTTATTTTACTCCTCCTTATGGCATATATAGAAAGATATGAAGACTGGGACTGCCTTCCTGTACCATGACATGTTCTACTATGAAGACGAGACCCTTACTGCTTACAGTTCCTTAGCTTTGGAGCACATGATTAAGATTTCGTAAGGTACACACTGGATGTTAGAGAGTATATCTTAAGGGAAGAAGAGAAAAAGTATAATTATTATATTTATATATAATATTATAAATTCTCTCTATTTAACACATTATAAATATTTTATAAAATAAAATATATAAAGGGCCTGGTACATTACTTTTGCTGTCTTAGGAATAATCCACTTAAGGCTTTCTTTTTTCCTCAAAAGCTTTGGTGGCAAATTTCAGTATTAGCAAAACTTTCTGAAAAAAATATTTTGGAGGCAGTTTACTTAGATGATTATCCAAAAACAATAGAGAAATAAGTTCAGGCAGGGCCTGAATACAAGTAGCTACCTCAATTAACCCGTTGTCTCATCTCCAAGGCAGCCAAAAGGGGAGAGGGCAACTCAGGAAAGGTGCCCAATTCACTCCTGCACATCCATTTTAATAAAGTTCACAGAAAGTTGCTTAGCCTTAGGAGTATTAGTAGAGTATTAGTAGAGGTGGTGAAGATGGAAAGTGATGCAATTGAGACCAAAGCCTATACTCAAGAACCCCAAGACTAAAGTCTTTAGAAATTTGGAAATTGAGGAGTATTTTCAGAGAGGAAATAGTTGTAGATTGGTCCAAGGTCATCAGAGGCAGGAGGCAACTTCTTAAGGACAAATTGTCCAGTTTCTATGAAATATCCAATATCATCAGGTAATGGTACTGACTTGGGCACAAATGGATCCATCTCTGGTTTTGTAATTACTTTGGTCATAAAATATTCTTCTTTCAAACATTAGCGGCAATCAGTCAAAGCAGTTTTCAACCTGACCTCTTCATCTTACCTATGCTTTTCAGGTTAACCTAAGATAAAGTGGATGGGCCACAGGTCCAGAAAAATCATGGAGGTTTTTCATTTTTGAGCCACAGAAGTAAGTCAACTTCTCTGCTTCTATTCAAAATAGGTTTTTCTCTTCTTCTGTTAAGATCTATTAAGATTAACCATGTCCTTCAAAACAATTTAATGTATAGAAGTAAGGCTCTTATCTTCAGAAAGAGACATGTCATGCTACAATAAAGCAGTCCCAAACTTAAGGCAAGAGAAGTAAATCAACCAAATGGCCAAAACTCTGATTCAGAGAACTGAGATGATCTTTATGACAGACTGCATTTTCCAAGGACCACAGAAAAATATTTTCCACCACACACACTTTACAGTAAGACTTCTACCCTCTTCCCATTGAGAAGTGAGAGTCAATGTTTCTTCTCCTTAAATGTGGCTCACGACTTTGACCAAAGTGAAGCAATGTGAATTCCAATGGTAGTTCATAAGAAGTGATACAACTTTTGTCTTGTTCTTTTTGGGTACCTGTTCTTGGAACACAACCACCATGCTGTGAGAAAGCCCAAGTATCCACATGAAGGGCACCTGTTGTAGGTGCTTCAGGCCAATAACCCTGCTGGGAGCTCACCATATCAGCCACCAGACAGGTGAGTAAGATTTTAGATGATTCGAGCTCCCAGCATTCAAGTCATCTCCAGCCTTTGAAATTCCAAGTTGAGGTCCCAAATATCACAGAGCAGAAACACAATACCTCATTGTTCCAAATTCCTGATTCACACATTCCATGAACATATGATATGATTATTGTTTTATTAGGTGGTTTGTCATGTAGCCATACTAGCTGGGAAGGTCCTTTTCTGTGAAGGGCACACATATACATATAACATGTGATTACAGGGAAGTGGTTGATATTTACCATGTCAAGAAACTTTTTCTTTCTCTTCATAGTATTTCTTATGCTTCCACAGAAGAAAGTTATTTCAAAAATTATACATTCCCCATTTCTTTAGCTTATCGTTAGCTGCATGGTCTGATCAGATAATATGGTGACTGCAAGTCAGTGGTCCCACAAGGCTGTGTAGGAACCATAAATCTCAGGATTTATCTTACCTTCAACATACTTTCACCCTCAGTCATACTGATGAAAATGCACCCAGTGCAGAGGCATGAATACATTCCAAGTCGAGATATTCCAGATTCTTTGCAGGACCAGGCTCTCTCTTTGAAAGCAGTTTGCACGGCATGGCATGGGCCTTGATGAAGGGGTGGGCTAAGCTCTGACACAGTACAGCTTCCTCGTGGCCTGTTTTTCCCTCCCAATCTTTATCCAGGGCGATGACTGCCAAATAGGCCATCAGGATTTGTTCAACGCCTGACGTTCACATGTTACATCCAGACCCAAGTTGGTCACGTGATTGGAAGGAGATGTTATGAAACATAGACTTTGTGTTTACATTTAGCTCCATATGGACTAGCATCGAGATTTCTCTGGCATAACTTGTTCTTTCACATCTGTGGAGCAGCAGCGAGCAGACTCTTCCCTGCAGATCAGCATGGGTGAATATGTTTGGAGAAAAATCAAAGGACTATTTTGGATACCTTTGACTTGAAAAGTATTTAGAGGCATCCTCTCTGTGCTAATACAATCATCGAAGGAGATGATGCAGTAGGATACAGAGGAGTTAAGAAATGTGTTTGTAGGAAACAATAGCAATTTTTTTTTTTTAAGAAGTAATCACTGCTAAATACCCTCCACTCACAGAGCATTTGGGTGGTTCTGGCTAATGTCAGAGAGGGGTGGGTCTCATAACAGTACCAGGAGATATTATAAGGAAAAACATGCATGAGGAAAAGAGGAAAATTAAAGTATTTATAAGTATTTAAAATTGAAGTATGTATAAGTATTAAAGTATTTATAAGTAAGATAAAGAATTGTAATATTGAGGCACCTGGGTGGCTCAGTGGGTTAAGACTCTGCCTTCAGCTCAGGTCATGGTCTCAGGGTCCTGCAACCGAGCCCTGTGTCGGGCTCTTTGCTCAACAGGGAGCCTGATTCCTCCTCTCTCTCTCTCTGTCCCTGTCTCTCTGCCTACTTGTGATCTCTGTCTGTCAAATAAATAAATAAAATCTTAAAAAAAAAAAAAAGAATTGTAATAGCTAAGATGTGGAAGGAATCTTGGAGTGGAAGAGGATCAGGCATATCTGGTCCCATGGTGCTAAGACTTTCTTCACCACATAGGTATCAAGACTTCTTTTCATTAAGAGCCCTCATCCTTAGTTTTTGTATTTCCAAGTAACTCAGCTCTTAAAAATGTGGGAACCCAAGAGTCTGTTTACTTGGGTCTCAGCAAAATTTTAGGACAGGGCCAAGTACTTTTGCTAAAAGGACCAGGAGGAGGCTAGGAGTTGGCAACTTTGATGGGCCTTCGCCCCCAGGGACCTGGAAAATCTCTTCACTGGGTCCGATGATGTAAATCCTTACTTGACGCGCTATGAGATGAGCTCCCTGCCTTGGCCGCACTTCCACACAGGTTTTCCAGAGCAAGCCAGAAGAGACTTCAAGCTGGAAGCTTATTTATCAAATCCCGTTGTTGCCTATGAGCCATTCCCTTATCTCTTTACTCACTGGTTTGAGGGTCCAGGACTAGCAGCTCTGGCTTCAGCTGGGACTTAGTCAGATAGACACATTCTTGAGTCCCACCCCAGATTCACCTCAGAAACTATAGTGGTGGGCCCACAATGTCTGTATTTTAGCAAGTCATCCAAGCAATTCTAACACATGTCAAAGCACCAAGGTCTCAAGGTCATATATGATTTTCTCTCAACCCAGGTAACTCATGGAGTGGGTTTGGGGAAGAGGCCAGGAGCAGGCACATCAGCCTCTTCTCCTCCATACCTTCCCTATTCGGTTCCTGCCATCTGTTCTTTGCAAATTTAGGAGCCAAAGCTGGAAGTCAAAACATTGGAGTCTACCTCTTTGTTCTATCATTTTTTTTTAAGGGTCCTAATTCTCCTTGAGATAGTATGGTTTCATCTGACTAAGGAGGGTAGAAGGTCAGTAAAAAGGAAGGGCGGAAAAAAAAATTTTTTTTTTAATTTTTTTTAAAATATTTTTTGGAGAAAAAAAATTTTTTTTAGATAGGATTTCACCCTGTGATGAGATGATATTAGATTAATCAAATAGTCCATCTAATTTAACATCTTTTTATTTTTAGCAGATTTGTCACATACAGGGAAAATATATCTTTATATAAATAATAATCGATAGAGTAAATTTTGCTATGCTTTGTGTCTAGTCCATATAAATGATATTACTATTAAGATGATATTAGAGAGGTGCCTGGATGACCAGTCAGTTAAGCATCTGCCTTGGGCTCAGGTCTTGATCCCAGGGTCTGGGATCCAGCCCAGGGTCCAGTCCCTGCTCAGCAGGGAGTCTGCTTCTACCTCTCCATCTGCCCCTCCTGCCAGCTCGGCTTGTGCTCTCTCTCTCTCTCTCTCACTCTCTCTAATAAATAAATAAAATAAATAAAATATATAATAGAGATTCTTCATTTTTATTAGAATTTATATTCTTGATCTATAAATGTTAAATCATTTGTCCTAATGCTTCTATACCTTTAGAATATAAGAAATGACTATTTGAATGGTCAGCCTGATGTACTGAAACATTTCAGGGCATTAAAACTATTTCACTGTTCTTCAGTTTTTAGTATAATACACTCTAACCATAAAAAAAATACCATAATCACGGGGCACCTGGGTGGCTCAGTGGGTTAAAGCCTCTGCCTTCGGCTCAGGTCATGATCCCAGGATGGGCTCTCTTCTCGGCAGGGAGCCTGCTTCCTCCTCTCTCTCTCTCTCTGCCTGCCTCTCTGCCTCCTTGTGATCTCTGTCTGTGAAATAAATAAATAAATAAAATCTTAAAAAAACCCCACATAATCAAAACTAGCATTTATAGTTTAACTTAAGTTGCCACCTCCTGTTAGAGATAAGTCAATGCTTCCTTAAGACTCAAATTCAGACACAATACTCTTCATTCAAACATTTATGTCTATCATATAGGAAAGAAAATTTGTATATGTATATGTGGTGTGGTGTGTGTGTGCGTGTCCAATCTCTTTTCTGCCATCTTTTTCTTTACCTTCTTCCTTCAAACATGTTTACATTGCTTCCACCCTACTAATAAGATAGAATAAAACAAAATCCAATACTTCTCTCCTGAACCCTGTTCTGAGACTTCTTTTCTATCTCTGTGTCTTCACTGAAAAATGTTAATGTGAGTTACCTTAAGTCTGAGGAAAGCCGATTGTATGGAAATAGCTTGTTATAATTATTTTGTTTCTAAATAACCCATTAACTATGGTTACAAGTTCAAAAACCACATGATTTTTATAATTTCAAGTTCGCCTTTCCAAACTTATTTTTTATACATAAAGTTATTTATGTATAAATAACTATTTATAAATATTAAATTAACTGAAGTTTATCATGTTAAATATTAACAATGATTAACCTCACTTAATTAAATGCCTTTAAACATTTTAAACTATAATCAATCCTCAATTAAACATATTTAATTTAAGTATTTCTAATGCATGTCAGGATATACTTACCTCTTAAAGCAAAATGCCTCTAAGTTCTGAAGTAATTCTTTGAAATCTATAAGCTCAAACTTATTAGTATCATTAATGAGGTTCTTTTAAGCATTCTGTTATTGTTTATAGACAATTAAATTTTACCATACCTTTGAATTTAAGTCATAATTCTAAATCAATTATTCATTTCCAACTGATATCCTAGAGTAAATTTTCCAGGTGCTCTAATATGCCAGATTCTTTTAAAATTGCAAAAGTTTTTATGACAAACACATAGGACATTCCTAAATTTAACAACAACAACAACAAAAAACTCTGAATATGAGGATTTGATTAATTTCATCATCTCATAATTTAGCTTTAAATATTCCAAGTGATTATAAAGTGATGTGCTCAAATAATTTGCCATCCCAAAAGTTACTGAGTAAAATATTGGGACGATGAGATAGTATCTAATTGATAAGAAATCCCAGACCAGGATACAAGACCTAGGATTTAGGTGATTTCAGAATGAATCAGTGGGCATCATGGGTTGATGCACTGTTCCTTTCTTCTGGTCTAATTCCCTTTTCTACCATGAACACAGGCTCCAATATCTATGTGTACCGACTGGGATTGTGTTTGCCTCTCTCTCAACTTGTACAATCTTTAATTGTACAACCTAATTCAATGTTTTATCTTGCCGCTAATTACTTTATCACTTGACTGCATTCAACTGCCCTCTTCATTTCCTAATTTGAGTCTGTATATTGTTTCCACATGCCTAGCATGGACCTTGATATAATTCCTTTGTTATATTTTGAAACAAGGTTCCTTCAAGAGAGGCTTACATGTTGTAAGAGTTAGGAATTGCATTTGACTACATATAGCAAACATCCAGCTATCATAGTTAAATCAAATCAGGGTTTAATTTTCTTACAGATTCCAGGACGGGGCAGTTCTATGATGTCAATGCCTCAGTCTCTTTTATCTTCCTGCTCATCTTTAATTATTACTATTATCCTCAAAGTTACTGCCAAGTGCATGATGGGAGCTCAATCATGACTTTCTAGCTACACAGCAGGCAAGAAAATGAAGACAGAGATGATAAGAGGTGGGTGCTACCTCAGGATACCAAAACCCCCCTCATATTTTCAGTGACATCATTACATTTCTTTGGCTATAATTGTTTTCATCCTCATAGTCTTCCCCATTTCTGTCTTTCTGTGAGGTAGACATATATATATATATGTCTTTATTCTTTGCCTCTGGTTTCTGGCACAAAGATCCTAAAACTTTTGTAGTCTCCTAAGTGATTAGAATATCAGGAGCATCTCTTGTTCTAATATTTGTCTTTGATACAGAACTCTTAAAACCTTTGTAAACCCCTAAGTGATAAGAGCCCTAGAAGCATCTTTTGTTTCAATGAGGGACTCTGGTGGGCTCCTTGATAGCTCCTGGATAAGGGCTGGTCACCAGAAAGACCAAGCAATGAATAAAGCTTGGATTTTCATCCTCACTCCCCATCTTCCAGAGAAGGGAGAGAGGCTATAAATGGAATTGATAATGGTACCTATGCATGGAAGCCTCCACGAAACCTAGTCGTAGGCAGATCAGAGAGTTTTCAGGTTGGTGAACACAACCACACCACAAGGGTGACACATCCCCAACTCCACAGGTAAGACAGGAGTAAATAAAGGGAGAAATGCTGTTTCTACAAAAATGGATTTAAATACTTTGGAAAAACTCCATGACTATGAGTTTTGGAGCTTCTTTCCAACTGTTAGTTTGGATGGAACAGCGTTTTGGAGCTTCTTTCCATCTGTTAGATTGGATGTTGCTTGATTCATTCATCACTGATTAAAGCCAATAAGATCTTTAAAATTTATTCAGTTGGTTTTTTTAAACACTTGATTATTCCTCAACTACGCTCTGAGTTGCCAGAGGCCAAGGACTATGTGTTACTGAATTATTTTGCCCCTAACCCCCAGAGTAGTACCTGGTATATTAGAGTTCTGCTGTGGTTATTTTTATTTTTTATCTTTAGAAAATAATGCCAAGATTATGTGATCATGCCACACACGTCAGATTTACTTTCACCCTTCCTTGCATTTTACCTTGCAAGAAGGTACATTATCCCAATCTGCTAACTCTAGATTACTTAGAAATACACAATAAACCTGATAAAGGCAAGTCCTACACTGATGGAGAAAAACGAAATATTGAAACTTCATTTGTCATCAGGAAATAAAATTTAAACCACAGTGAGATGTCCCTACAAGTCTACCGCAATAGCTAAAATAAAAATAGAAAACTAAAAACACCAAGCTTCGGCTACGATGTAGAACAGTCAGAACATGCATGCACAGCTGCTCCCAGTGCGGAATGGCACTGCGACATCTGGAAGCTGTTGGGCTGTTCCTAATACCAAACACACGCATGCCCTCGGACGGAGGCAGCAATGGCGCTCCAGAGCGTGCACACAACAAAAACATGTACACATGGGAGCAAAAGCCACGTATTGGAAGAGCGGCTGTTCATAACAGCTGAAAACTGAACAGTGCCCAGTGGAACAGATCGCTAGAGGCAATGAAATGAGAATAAAGGATCGAGAATTACACCTAACAGTAGGGATGAATCTCATAAATGTGACGCTATCTGAAAGAAATCAGCCACCAAAGAAAAAAAAGAAAGAAATGCATGCTGGTTTTTTCCATTTATATAAAGTACAAAAGTGGGCAGAGCTAATTTATGCTGCTGGAAGGCAGGAGAGTGACTGAATGGGAGGCAAGCACAGTGCTGGAGAGAGTCAACAGGGGGCCTGCTGTGGGTGCTGGTGATGTTCTGTTTCTCCAAGCAGGTACTGAGTCAGTTGGTAAAAAATCATCAAAGTCAGGTACATTCTTTTTCCATAGGTACTTTAGTTTTAAAAATACCATACCTATGGAGTGATACATACATACAGATCCAGAGACTATCTGTATTAACAGCCTATGTATCTGTGGTTCTTAGAGCTGTATACTTTGAACAGCGTTTATATCTATTTTTTCAAGCTTGGGCATTTAAAACTCACACCAAGGACTTGATGGTTTGAAGTATTTTATTTAATAAGAGCTACAGCACATGGAGAGTTTCCCCTGGGTCAGGGCCACTTCAGAATCAATGAACTTAAGCACACCCAGATCTGATTTCTATAAAACCTTCTACAGATCACTTATGCTTATTTACTAGAAGAAACTATTTCCCTACATTTATTAATCAAGGACATTTAATTTTCCATCAGCTGGAGAAGGCCAGTATTTCCATAAGAAGTTGTATAACTGCAATACTAATGAATAAAGCCTGGTCCTCTAGGCTTTGCAGGCTCACTACAGAACACTGCATGATTTCCCATTCTCCTCTGATTAAATGTACAGTAAATAGGTTTAGGTCTCACCCAGAAATCCTATGAGCTCTGCGTCTTTCATTTCTCATTACTGTGGGCCTGGACAGAATGACTGGCCTCTTTGGGGGCACTGGTGTGTTTCCGGCCAAGGAAGCAGGTAACAGACACACAGTGGCTCTTCACTCAGCTTGGAGTGGCATCACGACTCCTGTGCACATTTCATTGGCCAAAACAGTCACAATGTCACACTTGACTTCAGTAGGATGGGGAGAATAAAACTAAAAATTACAGGTATCAGCATTAGCTGCCAAGTAAGGGAGCATGATCCCCTTATAAGGAAGGGCAGCCAACATTTACGAATAATACCACAGGTCCCTGGGTGGTTCAGTCAGTTAAGCCTCTGACCCTTGATTTCGGCTCAGGTCATGATCTCAGGGTCATGAGCTCGAGTCCCAACTTGGGTTCTGTGCTCAACAAGACTCTGCTTGAGAGTGTCTCTCTCCCTTTTCCGCTGCCCCTCCACCCCCTGCTCACTTGTTCTCTCTCTAAAAATCAATCAATCAATAAAATTAAAAAAAAAAATACCACAGGCTATTGAAAGCATTTTATGGGCTACTTAATATCTTCCACTCTGTGAATAAAAGAATATCTTATCCATTAATCATGGAGAGACAGCTGTCCTATTTTGTAATTTATTGTTACAAACAGTGTTTACAAATGTTTCCTTAGAGGCAATCTGTAAGAGTTTCTCTAACATGGACACCTGGAGATGTGATTGCTGGGTAGTAGTTTCATACACAGTTTCCACTTTTACTATATTGTGCCAAAGTTTTCTCTAAAAAGTACAAATGTACTCTTTCCGGCAATGCATAGGAGTTTCAGATTCTCCACTTATTGTTACCTATATAGCAATATAATACTGCCTATGTTGTTATCAGATTTCTTTGGAAATGTTAACTCTGAGTGTTATTAACATGGATATTCGTTATACTTGTCCTTGGATTTTCTGTATCATTGAAACATTTCTTCATTCTTAATTAATTTAATTAATACTGCATAAGAATATTTTTCAAAACTAAAGGAAAATGAAGAGAAGGCCTATGGAAGTAGGCTGATGTGAAGAATCCCTCAATATATTGTCATAATGTTTTAAAACAATATAGGTGAGAGGAGGAGTCAAAATGGCAGAGAAGTAGCAGGCTGAGACTACATCAGGTAGCAGGAGATCAGCTAGATAGCTTATCTAACCATTGCAAACACCTACAAATCCAACAGGAGATTGAAGAGAAGAAGAGCAACAATTCTAGAAACAGAAAATCAATCACTTTCTGAAAGGTAGGGCTGGCGGAAAAGTGAATCCAAAGCAACAGGAAGATAGACCATGGGGGGAGGGGCTGTCACCCAGCTAGCAGCAGAGCAATGGAGCACAAAATAAGGACTTTTAAAAGTCTGCTCCATTGAGGGACATGGCTCCAGAGGCTAAACCAGGGTGAAGCCCACGTGAGGTCAGCGTAGCCCCAGGTCCTGCAGGGTCACAGAAGGACCAGGGGTGTCTGAGTGTCACAGAGCTTGCAGGTATTAGAGCAGGGAAGCCGGCTACAGTGACAAAGCCAAGGAGTGACTCTCAGCTCGGGGTTGGTTACCTTGAACTGGACATAGGTTGGGTGAGCTCGGGGCATGGCTGGAGGGGGGGGGAGGAGACAGGAGTAATTGGGCACTTACCTCCAAGTGTGGCCAGAGGCCAGGGAGACAGGAGTGATTGAGTGCTTTTCTCTGAGGGTGCACTGAGGAACAGGGCCCCAAGCTCTCGGCTCTTCCAGGCCGCCCAGAGATTGGAAGGCCGTCATTTTCCATCCCATCCTCTGGAACTCCACGGAACCAAAGCTCCTGAAAGCAAACCCAAGAGGATTACTTAGCCTGGCCCCTGGTAAGGGCAGGGCAATTCCGCCTCTGGCAAAGACACTTCAAGTGTCTTTGTATTGTATTGATTTGTATTGTATTGTATTGATTCTCAGAATCAATACAATAGGCCCCTCCCCCAGAAGATGGACAAGAAACCCAGCCAAGACCAACTTCACTTACCAAGGAGAACAGAGGAATTCCAGAGGAGGAGAAAGCAAAGCAAGGAATTCATGGCTTTCTCCCCACGATTCTTTGGATTTTTTTTTTCTTTCTTTTTTCTTTTTTTTTTTTAAACTTTATTTATTTATTTGACAGAGATCACAAGTAGGCAGAGAGGCAGGCAGAGAGAGGGGGAAGCAGGCTTCCCGTTGAGCAGAGAGACCAATGCTGGGCTCGATCCCAGGACCCTGAGATCATGACCTGAGCCAAAGGCAGAGGCCAAACCCACTGAGCCACCCAGGCACCCCTCTTTCTTTTTTCTTCTGCTAACTTTTTATTTGTTTAACTTTTACCCTTTCCTCTTTTAAAGTTTTTTTTAAAACTAGTTTATCTTAACAAAACCTTACCAAAAAAAATCTTTTTTGAACCTTCATTATTTTAGTCATATTTTATCCTCCATTGTATCTAACAATATTTTTTGTATATAGGGTTTTTTCCTTTAAAAAATTTGGGGTAAAAATTCTCTTAATAGATCAAAATATACCCAAAATCCAGCTCTGGGCTTGTTCTAGATTCCAGCCTGAACAAATTCTCTCCACTTTCTTTTTCTTTATTCCTCCAACTAACTTGCTTTATCAACTAATTTTTTAGATATTAAAAAAATAAATAAAAATAAAATAAAAATTTTCTCATCTTTATAGGCTTATTCCATCCCTTCATTGTGCCTATCCTTATATATGTTTTCATCCTTTAAAATTTGGGGAGGTAGTTTCTTTTAAGAGACCAAAATACTCCCAAAATTAAGTGAGTGACCCTGTTCTAGCCACCAGTCTAATATATATATATGTTTTTCTTTTTTAATATTTTTTCTTTATTTGCCTTTTTTTCCCCCCGGAACTTCTTTTTTATCCCCTTTATCCCTCCCATGATTTGGGGTCTCTTCTGATTTGGTTAAAGTACATTTTCTTGGGGTCTTTGCCACCTTTTTAACATTTTATTTCCTCCTTTATATATTCTTATCTTGACAAAATGACAAGGCGGAAAAACTCACCACAAAAAAAGGAACAGAAGACAGTACCAAAGGCTAGAGACCTAATCAAAATGGACATTGGTAATATGACAGAGCTAGAGTTCAGAATGACGTTCTCAAGGTTCTAGCTGGGCTCGAAAAAGGCATGGAAGATATTAGAGAAACCCTCTCCAGAGAGATAAAAGCCCTTTCTGGAGAAATCAAAGAACTAAAATCTAACAAAGTTGAAATTTTTAAAAATATATTAATGAGGTGCAATCAAAAATGGAAGCTCTTACTGCTAGGATAAATGAGGCAGAAGAAAACATTAGTGACATGGGAGACCAAATGACAGAGAATAAAGAAGCTAAGCAAAAGAGAGACAAACAAATACTGGACCATGAGGAGAGAATTCAAGAGATAAGTGCCACCATAAGATAACACAACATTAGAGTAATTGGGATTCCAGAAGAAGAAGAGAGAGGGGAGCAGAAGGTATATTAGAGAGAATTATTGTAGAGAATTTCCCTAATATGGCAAAAGGAACAAACATAAAAATCCAGGAGATGCAAGGAACGCCCCTCAAAATCAACAAAAATAGGTCCACACCCCATCACCTGATAGTAAAATTTACAAGTCTTACTGACAAAGAGAAAATCCTGAAAGCAGCCTGGGAAAAGAAGTCTGTAACATACAAGGGTAAAAACATTAGATTGGCAGTGGACTTATCCACAGAGATCTGCAAGCCAGAAAGAACTGGCAAAATATATTCAGAGCACTAAACGAGAAAAACATACAGCCAAGAATACTATAACCAGCTAGGCTATCACTGAAAATAGAAGGAGAAATAAAAAGCTTCCAGGACAAACAAAAACTGAAAGAATTTGCAAACACCAAACCATCTCTACAGGAAATATTGAAAGGGGTCCTCTAAGCAAAGAGAGACCCTAAAAGTAGTAGATCAGAAAGGAACAGAGACAATATACAGTAACAGTCACCTTACAGGTAATACAATGGCACTAAATTAATATTTCTCAATAGTTACCCTGAATGTAAATGGGCTAAATGCCCCCCAATAAAAAGACACAGGGTATCAGAATGGATTAAAAAACAAAACCCATCTATATACTGCCTATAAGAAACTCATCTTAGACCCAAAGACACCTCCAGATTTAAAGTGAGGGGATGGAAAACAATTTACCATGCTAATGGACATCAGAAAAAAGCTGAGGTGGCAATCCTTATATCAGATCAATTAGACTTTAAGCCAAAGACTATAAGAGATGAGGAAGGACACTATATCATACTCAAAGGGTCTGTCCAACAAGAAGACCTAACAATTTTAAATATCTATGCCCCTAGCATGGGAGCAGCCAACGATAAAAACCAATTAATAACAAAATCAAAGAAACACATCAATAATAACACAATAATAGTAGGGGACTTCAACACTCCCCTCACTGAAATGGACAGATTATCCAAGCAAAAGATCAAAAAGGAAATATAAGCCTTAAATGACACAATGGACCAGATGGACATCACAGATATTCAGAACCTCCCATCCCAAAATAACAGAATAAACATTCTTCTCTAGTGCATATGGAACATTCTCCAGAATAGACCACATCCTGGGTCACAAAACAGGTCTCAGCCAGTATCAAAAGATTGGGATCATTCCTGCATATCTTCAGACCACAATGCTCTGAAGCTAGAACTCAATCACAAGAGGAAATTTGGAAAGAACCCAAATACATGGAGAATAAAGAGCATCCTTCTAAAAAATAGATGGGTCAACCAGGAAATTAAAGAAGAATTGAAAAAATTCATGGAAACAAATGATAATGAAAACACAATGGTTCAAAATCTGTGGGACACAGCAAAGACAGACCTGAGAGGAAAATATATAGCAGTACAAGCCTTTCTCAAGAAACAAGAAAGGTCTCAAATACACAACCTAACCCTACACCTAAAGGAGCTGAAGAAACAACAAAGAAAGCCTAAACCCAGCAGGAGAAGAGAAATCATAAAGATCAGAGCAGAAATCAATAAAATAGAAACCAAAAAAAAAAAAAAAATAGAACAAATCAACAAAACTTGGAGCTGGTTCTTTGAAAGAATTAATAAGATTGACAAACCCCTGGCCAGACTTATAAAAAAGAAAAGAGAAAGGACCCAAATAAATAAAATCATGAATGAAAGAAGAGAGATCACAACCAACACCAAAGAAATACAAACAATTATAAGAACATACTATGAGCAACTCTACACCAACAAATTCAACAATCTAGAAGAAATGGATACATTCCTAGAGACATATAAACTACCACAACTGAACCAAGAAGAAACAGATAACCTGAGCAGACCCATAACCAGTAAGGAGATTGAAACAGTAATCAAAAATCTCCAAACAAACAAAAGCCCAGGGCCAGATGGCTTCTCAGGGGAATTCTACCAAACATTTAAAGAAGAACTTAATTCCTATTCTCCTGAAACTGTTCCAAAAAATAGAAATGGAAGGAAAACTTCCAAACTCATTTTATGAGGCCAGCATCACCTTGATCCCAAAACCAGACAAGGATCCCATCAAAAAAGAGAACTGCAGACTAATATCCTTGATGAACACAGATGCGAAAATTCTCACCAAAATACTAGCCAACAGGATCCAACAGTACATTAAAAGGATTATTCACCACGACCAAGTGGTATTTATTCCAGGGCTGAAGGTTGGTTCAACATCCGCAAATCAACCAATGTGATACAACACATTAATAAAAGAAAGAGCAAGAACCATATGATACTCTCAATAGATGCTGAAAAAGCATTTGACAAAGTGCAGCATCCCTTCCTGATCAAAACTCTTCAAAGTGTAGGGATAGAGGGGACATATCTCAATATTATCAAAGCCATCTATGAAAAACCCACCGCAAATATAATTCTCAATGGAGAAAAACTGAAAGCTTTTCCGCTAAGGTCAGGAACACGGCAGGGATGTCCATTATCACCACTGCTATTCAACATAGTAATAGAAGTCCTAGCTTCAGCAATCAGACAACAAAAAGAAATTAAGGGCTTCCAAATTGGCAAAAAAGAAGTCAAACTATCACTCTTTGCAGATGAAATAATACTATATGTGGAAAACCCAAAAGGCTCCACGCCAAAACTGCTAGAACTTGTACAGGAATTCAGTAAAGTGTCAGGATATAAAGTCCATGCACAGAAATCAGTTGCATTTCTTTACACCAACAACAGGACAGAAGAAAGAGAAATTAAGGAGTCAATGCCATTTACAATCGCACCCAAAACCATAAGATACCTAGGAATAAACCTAACCAAAGAGGCAAAAAATCTATATTCAGAAAACTATGAAGTACTCATGAAAGAAATTGAGGAAGACACAAAGAAATGGAAAAATGTTCCATGCTCCTGAATTAGAAGAACAAATATTATGAAAATGTCTATGCTACCTAAAACAATCTACACATTTAATGCAATGCCTATCAAAATCCCATCCATTTTTTTCAAAGAAATAGAACAAATAATCCTAAATTTTGTATGGAATCAGTAAAGACCTCAAATAGCCAAAGGAATATTGAAAAAGAAAGCCAAAGTTGGTGGCATCACAATTCCAGACTTCAAGCTCTATACAAAGCTGTCAACATCAAGACAGTATGGTACTGGCACAAAAACAAACATATAGATCAATGGAACAGAATAAAGAGCCCAGAAATAGCCCCTCAACTCTTTGGTCAACTAATCTTTGACAAAGCAGGAAGGAATGTCCAATTGGAAAAAAGACAGCCTCTTCAACAAATGGCACTGGGAAAATTGGACAGCCACATGCAGAAAAATGAAATTGGACCATTTCCTTACACCACACACGAAAACAGATTCAAAATGGATGAAGAACCTCAATGTGAGAAAGGAATCCATTCAAAATCCTTGAGGAGAACACAGGCAGCAACCTCTTTGACCTCAGCCACAGCAACTTTTTCCTGGGAACATTGCCAAAAGCAATGGAAGCAAGGGCAAAAATGAACTATTGGGATTTTATCAAGATCAAAAGCTTTTGCACAGCAAAGGAAACAGTTAACAAAACCAAAAGACAACTGACAGAATGGGAGAAAATATTTGCAAATGACATATCAGATAAAGGGCTAGTATCAAAATCTATAAAGAACTTAGCAAACTCAAAACCCAAAGAACAAAAAATCCAATCAAGAAATGGGCAGAAGACATGAACAGACATTTCTGCAAAGAAGACATCCAGATGGCCAACAAACACATGAAAAAATGCTCCACAGCACTCGGCATTAGGGAACTACAAATCAAAACCACAATGAGATACCACCTCACACCAGTCTGAATGGCTAAAATTAACAAGTCAGGAAATGACAGATGCTGGCGAGGATGCAGGAAAGGGGAACCCTCCTACCCTGTTGGTGGGAATGCAAGCTGGTGCAACCACTCCAGAAAACAGCATGGAGGTTCCTCAAAAAGCTGAAAATAGAGCTACCCTCTGACCCAGCAATTGCACTACTGGGTATACCCTAAAGATACAAACGTGGTGCTCCGAAGGGGCACGTGCACCCAAATGTTTATAGCATCAAAGTCCATAATAGCCAAACTATGGAAAGAACCTAGATGTCCATCAACAGATGAATGGATAATGAAGATGTGGTATGTATATGTGTGTATATATATATATATATATATATATATATATATATATATAGTGGAATACTATGCAGCCATCAAAAGAAATGAAATCCTGCCATTTGCAATGATGTGGATGGAACTAGAGGGTATTGTGCTTAGTGAAATAAGTCAATCAGAGAAAGACAACTATCATATGATCTCCCTGATATGAGGAAGTGGAGACGCAGCATGGAGGTTTTGGGGAGTAGGAAAAGAAAAAATGAAAGAAGATGGGATCGGGAGGGAGACAAACCACAAAGGACTCAGTCTCAAAAAAACAGACTGAGGGTTGCTGGGGGGAGCGGGGTCAGGAGAGGTTGGTGGGGATATGGACATAGGGGAGGGTATGTGCTATGGTGAGTGCTGTGAAATGTGTAAACAGACTTGTACCCTGGGGATAAAAATACACTATATGTTTATAAAAAATTTAAAAATTAATAAAAGAAAACAATACAGGTACAGATAAAGAATTTGTATAGAATGATACAGAAATTTTCTTGTGAATGTTCCCACATTGTCTTCTATTATTTCCTCCTCTAAGCACTAAGGACTTCTACAATACCAATATCTTATGAAAAAATTATTTTCCTTGCTGCCTTTGAAATATTACTGAATAGAGAAGATATGGTGAATGGCCTTCTATCCTGTGGTCCTCAGCCCATTGCACTCCTTGAAGTGATAAATATTTCCTCCATGTGCCAACTATCTGTTTTCCTTTAAGGGCAACCTCTTTCTGCCTGTGAGCTGCTTCTGGCTTCAGAAGCATGTCTATCCCATAGAGGCATACTGAAAGTGCCAATACATTGAATTCCCCAGGAGCCATTCTCAACAAACAAGGGGCAGGGGTTGCCCAGATTCCTGAACCTTTCTGCGGACTGTATACTAGAGTCTTTCTCGAAGGGTCCTCAGAGGAACTGAGCTGCTGTTGTCCACGGTGATAATCTACCCATGAACACATGCTTATAGGTCTTCTCCTTGCCCTTCTCCCTTCTTGTCTGGTTTCCTGGGATCCATCTCAAATAAGCTATTTGCTATTTGAATGCTGGTCTCAGTCCTGCTTTGGAGATCCAGGGGAAGGACCTTTTTTTTTTTTTTTTTTCCCCTGGCCTTGTGAATTGGACTGAGAAAAAATAAACACACATTTATCAACATGTGCGTCACACAGACACATGGGAGTATGCAGTGATGAGGGACTTGGAGTGGGGGGGGGGAGGTCAGAATTTGAGCTTATATAGCATCTTAGAAAAGAATAAGAAATTTGTAGAGAACTGACAAGATGAAGAAAAAGAACTTTGAGATTTTAGAGTTGGAAATTTGCAGGAAGGTAAATATATGGGAAAACAAATGAAAGATAAAAGTTTATGTTAGTAAGTTTGTTATGTCCATCTCTGGACTAAGTATCTAGAGTTGTCTCCAGTGATTAACTTTAGTCCTTCCTGGTAGGGAAGAAAGGGAGGACATCCTTACAAATTTATGTCCTGCTTTTAGGCAAATAGGGGGAGGGAAGAGAGCTTTTCTTGTATCTGCTTCTTCTCCATTGTCTTCAGTTCAGTTCCAAATAATATGACAAAATAGCATATTTAGGGATGGCATACTCTGCCATCCTTCAGGGATTATTACCCCAATTAAGAAAGTAGAGAAATTTTAGTTTTAGCCAAACAGATGCTTTCCTCCTGCCCCCTATCACCAAACCAAGTCCCCCAGATTTCCAGAATCATTATGTCTCTTAACATGCAAATAAGTTGGTCTTCACGCTTTGAAATGTAGGAAGATTTCTAAGGGAGCAGAGAGGAGTGTGCAACCTTGTAAGTCAGTGTGCCTGTAGCCCCAGATCCCTGTCACTTGCCCCAAATATGTGCCCTGGCCCTCTGGTTTCCATCTCTTCTCCTCAGGCTGCTTTGCCCACAAAGGTCAACACCCCGTCAGTTCATCTCCCCCAAAGAATTCAACACACAAGCGTCTTACATTTAACAGCCTTTTCCTTATTTTGAGTTAATGCAGCGGACTACAGAAAACAGTAAGAAATTGCTTAAAATTGAACATTGGATCTCTCTGTCCTAAAAATCCATTAATTCTTCCCAGCCATGGGAAACTTTTCATAGGTTTCATTTGCCTTAATTTTCCAAATCCTCACTTTAATCTGCTTCCCCTGCTTCCTGGCTGCTTGATTCCAAAACCAAATTTCTGTTATTTGCTTTGATTAGAAGGTTATCTCTACTCCTACTTTAACTCCTGTGTTATCCTTGTGCAGCACCAACCTCTTTAAGTGTTTTCCCAAACAAAAGCCCTCTAATCATGGTCTTTGCCCCTGAGCCTCACAAAGAACAAGCAGGACTTTTTTTTAAGTGCCATGTTTTTCTTGACATAATTCAAATTTTTCTGACCATGTAACCCTTTGCTTGGAGGAGAGCTACAGCCTGAATATTCATCCTCCTTTATTTCAACCCAGGGCTTAAAGGTTGACAGTTTAAAAAAAATTTTTTTAAGTTGTATTTAACTGCAAAAATAGCATGGAAAACTATTTATTTATTTATTTATTCATTTATTTATAAAAGTAGGCTCCACACCCAGTGTGGAGGCCAATGCAGGGCTTGAACTCATGACCCTGAGATCAAGACCTGAGCTGAGATCAAGAGTCAGATGCTCATCTGACTGAGTCACCCAGGTGCCCCTGGTAACCTCTTTAAAATAAACATTTCAGCATTTCATATCTCTATGATCTTTATGATTTAGGACAATTTCAGTTCAAGTGATGAAGGTCAAACTCAATATATCTTAATGGAGAAAAGGCACAATACTACTCATATAGTAGCAAAAACTCAGGACTGACTTCAGGTACAGCTAGATCCAGGGGATTATGTATTTCCAGGATACAGTATCTTTCCACAGTTGCTTCTCAATTTCCTTTCTTATGTTGGCCCCATTTCCATGCATAAGAAGCTACTTTTAATTGGGGACTTATTACTAGAAGTCACTTAGTAACTTAGTCATAGTGAAGGGTATGGAATTTATCTAATTTTCTGTATCTATGGATTGATATAGTATTACTGAGATCTCTTTTGCCATCATTTAATATCTATTTGCCAATAGAAAATAAATACTATTTTTAAGTTTGACTTCTAATTCTAAGGTCACATTTTACTTTTTAAAATTATTTAGTAGTCTCTTTCTAAATAGTATTAAGTAGTTTTTAGTAGTCTTTTTTTGTTGTTGTTGTTTATTCATTTCATTATTCTCTCATCATGAATCTCATTATTCATTTATCACAAAGACAGGGAGAGCACAAGCAGGGGAGGCAGGAGAGGGAGAAGCAGGCTCCCTGCTCAGCAACATGGGGCTCAATCCCAGGATTCTGGAATCATGACCTCAGCTGAAGGCAGATGTTTAACCAAATGAGCCACCCTGGAGCCCCTAAGGTCACATTTTAAAAAGCCAGACAGAAATTGATGAAGAAGTGTATTTTTTTGTATGGGTTTCAAGGATGTTCCTTGGGTGAAAAGGGAGAATTATTCCTGAAATTTTCATCTAGAGGAGGGGTTATTTTAAAATAATGAGAAAAAGGGTGCCTGGGTGGTTCAGTGGGTTAAAGCCTCTGCCTTCAGCTCAGGTCATGATCCCAGGGTCCTGGGCTAGAGTCCTGCATTGGGCTTTCTGCTCAGCAGGGAGCCTGCTTCCCTCTCTCTCTCTCTGCCTGCCTCTCTGTCTGCTTGTGATCTCTGTCTGTCAAATAAATAAATAAAATCTTTCAAAAAAATAAGGAGAAAGTTTGTACTTAAAAACACTCTTTGCAGAGTAGAATATAATAAGCATTACACAAGGTCAGAGAAGAGAGAAATTACTGTAGGTTTGAGAAGTTAGAGAGGTGTTGATGTAAAACACAGATCATGAATTCTGCTTTTAAGAGTAGGTAAGATTTTAAAAAAACAGAGAAGAAATATTTGAATTTGAGGTTCACACTTAATGATTTTTGAGGAACTAACTTGAGAACTAAATGTGTCTTAGAAATGGTAAGAATTTTTAAGGCAATGATTTCAAACTTTAAAACAAGTCCTGGTGATACAGTATTTCTATATTATTTTGCCCAAGTGTTTATCAGAACCAAACTGATTGAAAAGAAAATATTAACTTATTACACAAACTTTTGGGCTGCACTATTTTGTTGGAGACCAAAGAGAAGGTTTCAGACTCTCATTACTTGGATAGTTCATCAAATGACCCCATCAATTTCTATCTCTAGAATTTTGCCCTCAAAATGCTTTAAACTTAACTATTCTTCAATTAAAAAAAAAAGCCTCAACCAGTGATGTTTCTTTTATTCTTTTTTTACTGGTCATGAAAGTTATTACTTGCCTGGTTCTCTTGGTTCTTTGAAAAGTAAGGAACACAATGGAGAAGTAACTGAAAAACTAAATCAAAGTGGCTATAGGGTTAAATAATTTATGATATGCCTTTTAAGATCTAAGACAATCTCCATAAAGTGAACAGAGATATAGTAACCGCAGGATTGGACGATCTACTATCCACTATCTGGGCTTGTGAATGTCTAGATTATCATTAGTACTAATATAATCATGTCAGAAAATCAACCTGATATAAGTTTCCAAAGACGTGGCCTCTTTCTCAATGTTTCTAACTTCCTTTAAAACTCCTTGATGAACTCTCATCCTTGATTTGGTCTAAGTATTTATTCCCAAACACACTGTTTATTTCAGAAATTCTATGAAGAGCAGCTCATTCCATAGAAATCCCATAGAGAAAGTGGGTAGGATGAATACCATCATTGGAGATGAATGTATCTGTGAAGGCTAACCCATGAAGGCAGATAAACATCACAAGGCTTAAGTACTTCTCTGAACAGTATCCAAACCTCTCTGGTCTGGAAGTCACATATGATTCCACTCTTCTACAAAGCTTCTCATCCTTCCCAATCATCATCAGCCATAAACAAGGAAATAGGCTCTCTTCATATATTTCAATAGCCCTACTTCTATTCCAGGTTGAAACCACCACATACCAAGAAATACAATTAAACAAAAAAGTTCAACTGAACTTATTTGAACCTTAAATATGTACGTGTGTGTGTGTGTGTGTGTGTGTGTGTGTATTTAGATTTGAAGTAATTTTCAAGACAGAATTTGTAGCTAAACTTACAAGGTCAAAGTCAATGAACTAAAAGCTTTACTATGGAAAAAGAAAGAGAAAGGACATAAAACACAACAAAACTTGGCTAAGAGGAAAATGAAAAGTACTGCAATTCAGGTATTATCTTTTGAGTCATCAGTAGTCAATTATTAGTTCTTCTAGAGCTTACAAATAAATCTGTGGATCAACAATCTCTTTGGCTTCTCACCTGTGGTCCATGACAATGCAGACTTATGTCCTGTGCATATGACTAAGGAGAAAAGTTGTGGATCTTGACTGAATATGTTTCCTTTGAAACCAGATACAATATGAGATTAGGGAAGGGAGGGCACTTGTATTTAAGTTGTGCTCCCTTGATTCCTCATTTTTCCACCACTGAATCTAAAATTCTTCTTGTATCTTAATTCTTTTCTCTTACTACAATGGAAAAATATCTTGTAAAATCAAAGGCGAATCCTTGCACTTTTTTTCTCTATCATATCTTCCCTCATCTACTCATAAGATTTTACTCCTATAGTCTTTCTCTTATAAACTTATTTTTAAATACATTTTCAAAACGAGACATTTATTTTCCTCATGGTAAAGATAATTTTCCTATAAGTACATAGGTCTTTTTGATTGTTACTTTTGTTTCAGCATTCTATTTATGTATATGTTCCAATGAACACTCTTTTGATCATTGTTGTTGTTTTTCTTAAGATTTAATTATTTATTTTAGAGACAGAGAAGGAGACCAGGGGCAAGGACAGAAGGAGAGGGAGAGAGAATTTCAGGCAGGCTCTACGCTCAGTAGGGAGCCCAACCCAGTGCTCAATCTCAGAACCCTGAGATCATGACCTGAGCTGAAATCAAGAGTTGGACGCTTAACTGACTGTGCCACCCAGGCACCCCTGGGACTTTCTGTTTCAACATCCAGAGAACGATCATTGTTGTTTTTAAAAATGTGTATTTTATATTATAAGTCAGGTCTCATATTGTGCATGTTTATAAAAAATGTCTTTATTATTATTTTTCCTATGGACTAACTTTAGAATGAGATTATCAATTATACTAAAAAATGATCAATTATCAATTATACCTTTGATATTATGGCTTTGATCCTTGCACATTGCTTTTCCTTACTTACTTCAGAAAAATATATTGAAGTCCACAAAAGCAAATAAAAGAATTTTGGAGTTGACTTGTATGCAAAGATTTGGATGAAAATCGAAAATTTTACAAAGTAATTTTCCCCATCTTGAAATAACACCTTTTTCATAAAACTGTGTAGATTTTTTCTTAGAAGTTGTAAATTTCTGCTTGAAAAATTACTAATAATCCAAGTTTTTGTTTCCATTGCAAATGGACTTATTGTTTCATTACATTTGCCAGTCACTTCTGCTGACCAGAAAATATATTAATTTTGTGTATGTTGTGCTTATATCTGGTCACTTTATTGAATTCCTTATTCTAGTAATTTATAATTGATTGTTTTGGGGTAGGTAGTACTTATTTGTAAGTATTTTATGAAGCTTGTTTGGAGGTTCTAGCAGGGGAGCACAGCTACTCATATACCCTTGACCAAAGAATGCTCCTCTATCACGGAAGGTCGTCCTCTTTGACCAAGCACGCAGCATCGGGAGAGACGCACATGGAGCGGTGAGGGAGGAAGGGGACATCTGCCTAGTCAGCTAGATCAGCTGAATCAACCCTGGTGATCAATAGGGTGACAGATATCACAGCCAAATCATCCTCACATCCATTTTTGTAAGTATTTTAAACAGAGGAAAATAAATAGAAAGCAACACAATAAAAATGTCTACTAATCAGCTTCATAACATCACATGGTATCCTTCTGCTTTACATTTTTTAATAGAAAATATGGTTGAAGCTCCATGCTTTACAAAATTAAATTCTACCACTGTGTTAGTGAATGTACTCATTATCAAGAAATTGGGAGTTACAATTTTTATTCATTTTTTACAGTTAAAAAATAGACATATGTGTATATTTGTTCATATATTATGAAATTTTATACAACTGACATGTCATGTGTGTTACACTATTTTTATTGAAATATATTTTATGGCACATATCCATGTGATTCATTAATCTATTGTCTCTTTATGTTGGTGTTTCTTTAATGTACCAAAGCATATTTATCCAATCTACCAACACTTTATTTAGTACTACACATAGAGCAGTAACGGCCATCCTTGTGCAAGTCTCCTTATATGTCTTGGGCATATAAGGGCATATAAGGGTTTGCAAACCCTTCTGTGTTCTATTCATGCTTTCTATTCTTTCTTGAGTACTCCTGGGTCACATATTTTTCATAAAAATCAATACTCTGGTTTTTAAAATCTTAGTTTGGAATTATGTATACTATTCTGTTATAAAAATATGAACTTAATCTGTATATCACGTTATATCATTTTAACATATTTAATAAATTTCACTTTGAATTCTTTTACTATTACCATTACCTTCTTTTGTAATTTGCATATCTTAGACCATACAATCATTTTTGAGTTGAATTTGTAAGTCAAATGAACATGTAAACAGCATATTGGTACATTTAGATGTTTTTACTCGCTAGTTTGTACACATGTACGTTTTGCGTAGTTCAGAGCTCTGTCTTTGCCAGGTAAACCTAAACATTTAAACCCTTATAATCTCAAGATTTAACTTGGAGATGCATTTCTTTAGCTCTCGGCAATTGTTTCCTATTGAAGCTAGTGACTTTCTCTGCTCTCTAGATGTTGGAAGATGTTGTTCTTCATGCCTGTTAACTCTATTTCAAAAATTCTATGTCTTAGACTTCATATTTCCCTTTTGAAGTATCCCCTCTCGACTTGCTCCACTGTCATCTCTGCAACTCAGTCCATTCATTCTTCTGCAATAATATATATAACTTCTAAGAATGCCCATAGCTTGTTTCTTTGTCATTGTGCATTTCCTCTTACTGGATGCAACACTCTTTTAAATAACACTGAACACTCATTCATAGAGAACTTACTTGAAGTTGATCCCTTCCTTTAATGGTATCTCTGTTTTATTCCAGTGTTTAGTGATTCTTGGATAGATGATTAAATACCCATTTGACGGCCAAAAATGTAACAGGTGGCTGGATTGTTCTTTCTCAAACCAGAGAGTATCCCTGTTTGCATAGATGGGTTCTTATTTTAGTGCTCATGATGGACAGACAGGATTTAACCACAGAATACTTGGTGCAGGAAGCTTCTTTTCTAGGGGTGAGCATTCTTGCCCTTTCCCGTGGCTATACATTAACTACTTTCTAGCTCAACTACCACTCTGTCGGTCTTCTGTGTCAGACCCATCAAATGGAGAGTGGTATTAAGAGCTTTCTTCCTTCAGAAGAAAGATTTCTGTAATTGATTCATGTTCTGCTCAGCATTGCAGTCCTGAAATTCATGGCAAAGGCATGCATTAGGCTGATTATTACTCTTGTTTACAGGGGACTTTTTACTGGGAGGATAAGGTTGAGACAATACTGCCTCTAAACACTCCTGGGTTTAACGTAAAAAAGAGATGTCTCTTTCAAACTGAGTCTCCGACTCTCTTGATGATTACCACAGACGTCTCTGGTTCCTATTGGATTTTGGCGTTCCTCTAAGGCTGTGTTAGGAAGAATTCTCACAGCCTCAAAACCCTTTTTCTCCATATAGTCTGGGCTATGATTTTTTCCTATTGGATTGTTTTCTTCATTTTCAAGCCATCCTTCATCTATTAGAAATTTCTTTAAAAATTGCTGGTTTAATGAAGGTACTCTTTTTCTTTCTCATGCCTGTTGTTCACCTATTTTCCCTCATACATTTTTTTTTCCTGTCATTTCTCTAGTATGGGGACAGAGTAAGGAGACACAATTTATCATCTTGTTCCAAACAAATTCCCTGTTGTTGGAAACTTTCCTCTTGAATTCCTTTGATACTGAAAACTTTTGACACATCCCCTAATCCTTTTTCTTCAGGCACCTGCTATGTGGGCTTTACCAATGTGCAGTTTATAGTTAGGAAGGGTTCTACCCTTTTCAGTAATATCATGCACTTAAGTGGCTATTTGCGCACGCGCGTGTGTGCGTGTGTGTTACCTTCTTACTTAAAGCTCTGCAATGTTAGAGCCCTAAATGATGTTAATAATGTCTGTAACATGTATCAGATACTTTTTAGGTCCCAGGCATTTTGCTAATTACTCTGTTTAATTTTCTCTACTCTTCATGAACCATGAACCACCAAAATTCTTCATTTCATAAATGGGGAAACCAAAGCTGAGAGTGTTTAAGTAAACAGCTCAGAGTCTCTACACTCATGGGTATCAAAGCCAGGATTACACCCGGGACTTGGATTCCAGGACCAGCACTTATAAAAACTCCATCATAATCCTGCTTCTGTACATTTACAATTAATTACCCAAACAGTAGTTAAGACCTCATGTTCTTACAGGTACTGAAAAATGTGAAGAAACACAAAGACTCTTGGAGACTTCTGCATTGAACAGCTAAACATTAAGTGGCAAAGCAAATTGCAAGTGGGAAAAATTCCAGTAACTCAGAGTGAAGAATAAATTGCAAATTGCAGCATGGAAATTTACTATGGTGTCTGATGGCTGGGATGGTTTTCTAATGATTTCATGAGGAAAAGATAGTGCTTTGCCTTTTTGTTTGTTCATCTGGGTCAATTCCTGATATCATGTCCAGATAAGCAAATGCCCTTTCTCTTTTAATATCAGAAATACACCTTGAGCTGTATTTTCCTCCTCATATTCTCCAGCCCTATAAGGCCTCTTACAAGTTCTTTGGCCGGTCGGAAGCTCTGACCCAACTTTCTAGCCCACAGACTTAAAAAGGTAATAATTCCCTGTCTTTCACCCTTTCTAAAAGGAACCTAAATTCAACTTTAACTGATGTTCCTCTGATATAACAAAGGCCCTATAGATTACTGTCTATGAACTAAAAGCTCAAAAGAACAGACTTGGAACGACAACTATGGTCGAATCTCTTGTATCATCACTTATGTTTCTCTGGTTACATTTTGCAGTGACTGAATGCTCCCAGTTTTTGTTTTCCTGATTTTTAAAAATGAGAGTTAATATACTGAAGTTCTGAAAAATTAGATTATTTGATAACATGCATAAGCCTTACACTAGAAACATAGTTTAAATCTACAGAGTATTTTCCCTACAAGATAAATGTGATGTGAAGTGTTGCATAAACTAAAGTAGGACGCACACACACACACACACACACACACACCCCTGTCATGCAGGGTGCAGGAGTAGAGAGAGAGAAAGAGAGAAATAGCATTCTTCCTAAATTGTGCTATGTATACATGTATCCTGGGGAAACCGAAGCAAGTGTTGGTAAAGATGTGGAGAAATGACAACTTTCATACTGTCTTCTTGTGGCAATGTAAATGGCTATACCTGTTTTGAAGGCATTATGGCAATTCCCAGAAAAACACAAAAGATGTTTATGGCTAATGATGCAGCAATTTAACTTTGAGTTATTTGCTGTGGAAAAACTTCTAAGCATGTGCACAAGAAGGCCTGCTTAAAGGTAGGCATCGTTTGTTAGTTCATGTATTTGTTTGTTTATTTATTTATTCATAAGATTTTTATTTATTTGACAGAGAAAGAGACCACAAGAGAGCAAACACAAGCAGGGGGAGTGGGAGAGGGAGAAGCAGGCTTCCTGCTGAGCAGGGAGCCTGATGCAGGGCTCTATCCCAGGAACTTAGGATCAGGACCTGAGCCAAAGGCAAACACTCAATGACTGAGCCACACAGGCACCCCGCATGTATCAATGTTTAAAAGATCAGTGAATTGCTAAGGACCTCAATGCCACCAATAAATCAGTGGGTGATTAAACTGTGGTCTGTTTATATAATGGAGTACCATGGGGCAATGGAATATTGAGTGGATAAATGAGCAACAAAAGAATACATAAGGATGCCTACATATTTTTTAAAATGAATAAATAAATAAATAAATAAAAACACATATAAATACCATTGTTTACAGACCACATGAAAGTAGATCCCCTAGATGGGATCAATATTCAGCCGTTTCAGTGTAAAACTAAAGTCTGGAAACAAAGGAGAGTAAAGGTGGAATCAACGGTATCTGCCACATTTTATTTAAGAGAAGAGATGATGTGAAAGCAAGTGTGTCCGAATGCCAACATCGTTTGTAAAATCTGGGTGGTAGGTGTAGGGTGTTGACAATATTGATCTCTACATTTGTCTGTTTATTGGTATGGTCATAAAAACAAACAAATAAACTATTAAAAAAGACTATGAAAAACCTCCAATTGCTTTAAATTATTTCCGGACAATGGGCATGTGGATGGGAGAGCTTATGTTTGTATTTACTACATATGCAGCATTACAGAAAGGATATGATACACACATGGACACAAGGATATGCACGCATATGCTATATATATTATATATGTATATGTCATATATATAGCACACCCTGCCTATATTCATACCATATGTGCAATGAATTGTGCCCTGGTCCTCCTTCTTTTTTTTTTTTTTTTTTTTTTTTAAGATTTTATTTATTTATTTGACAGAGAGAGATCACAAGTAGGCAGAGAGGCAGGCAGAGAGAGAGGAGGAAGCAGACTCCCCGCTGAGCAGAGAGCCCGATGCGGGGCTCGATCCCAGGACCCTGAGATCATGACCTGAGCCGAAGGCAGAGGCTTTAACCCACTGAGCCACCCAGGTGCCCCCCTGGTCCTCCTTCTAACTGCAAATTACTTTGAGTTTTTACAAAAGGCAATGTTACATTAATTTAGAAAAATATTTTCTGCCTTGTCCTTGACATTGCAAAGCCACTTAATTCTTTTAACAGATTTTATTGACAGATTCTTGCCATAACTTTTTTATATAACACTATACTTTTTCTCCAGCTGTTGGCCAATGAAGACCCATGATTTTGCTCAACTCTGTTTTGCTTCATCATTTTTTGTAAAAATAGGCTGGACACACTTTAATAACATTTGCTATTAACATACTTTAACTTTAAATCTGTTAACTAGATATAGTGTATTCAGAATGTACTTGAGTCATAAAAAGGCCGGAAATAGGCCTTTACATCTCATGGAAATGTCTTATGAAATGTCTAGTAATACACCCAACTAATTGCAATTTCCTGTAACTTGGAGTGGCTTTTAATAAAGCTTATTCTTTTTATGTTTTACTATAGTCTGACTTCTGGATTGTATGATTTGACATCAGAAATAACTTAGATGAGATTATTTCCTTGAATTTTTACTCCCAGGATATGTGCAGTCACATTCTTTTCCATAATGAAAAAAATTAATAAAATGCTCAAGAAACAAATGAACTACAATTCCACCAATTTGAAATAATTACAAGGAGAGTTGGTCTGAATCTGGAAACAAAGAAAATGTTAAAAGAGGCACCATATGTTTACTTTCAACTAGGGGCAGTAATGGGAGCCCTTTAAATAGTATGTGTAAGTAGGGGTCCTGCTGAGCCCATTATAATGAACAGAAGATACTTTCTTAGAACTCTGTTAATTATTGATGATACAGCTGAGATGGTTTTAAAAGTCCTTAAGAACTGTGGTTTATTAAGCAAGTTAAATATTCCTTTTCTGCCCCCTAAATCTCCTCTAAACCAAGATTTCTTTCTTTATTGTGCTAAGTGAAATAAGTCAATCAGACAAGGACAATTATCATATGATCTCTCTGATATGAGGGATTTGAGAGGCAGTGCAGGGGGTGGTGGAGGGTAGGGAGGGAAAAAATGAAACAAGATGGGACTGACAGAAAGGGAGACAAACCATAAGAGACTCTAGATCTCAGGAAACAAACTGAAGGTTGCTGGGCGGGGATAGGGAGGGATGGGGTGGCTGGGCTATGGACATTGGGGAGGGTATGTGCTATGGTGAGTGCTGTGAATTGTGTAAGATGGACGATTCACAGACCTGTACCCCTGAAGCAAATAATACATTATGTTAATTTTTTAAAAGTATATTTCTCCCTTGGGGTGCCTGGGTGGCTCAGTGGGTTAAAGCTTCTGCCTTCTGCTCAGGTCGTGATCCCAGGACCCTGGGATCAAGCCCTGCATCAGACTCTCTGCTCAGCAGGGAGCATGCTTCCCCCACTCTCTCTGGCTGTCTCTTGTCTACTTGTAATCTCTGTCTGTCAAATGAATAAATAAAATCTTTTTTTAAAAAAAAGTTGTTTAAAAAAAAGTATGTTTCTCCCCTAGATATGAATTCTGATATATTATGTCAGATACATAGTGTCACCCATGTTCATGAATCTGCATAGACGATCTGAGCTATTCTTCTGTAAATCTAAAATCATCAGGTTAGGTCATTCTTGGAAGGCAGGAAAAACTGACCCATTTTAGGGTACATTTTTTTTTTTTAAAGATTTTATTTATTTATTTGACAGAGAGAAATCACAAGTAGATGGAGAAGCAGGCAGAGAGAGAGAGAGGGAAGCAGGCTCCCTGCTGAGCACAGAGCCCGATACGGGACTCGATCCCAGGACCCTGAGATCATGACCTGAGCCGAAGGCAGCGGCCCAACCCACTGAGCCACCCAGGCGCCCTTAGGGTACATTTTTAAAAAATCTTTTATTACTGTCAAGTATATATGCAATGTAACAAAGAGTATATGGGAGGTAAGCTTTCTGAGTCCTTGAATATTGAAAAATCTCTCTAATGTGCCCCTAATTGGCAATTTGGTTGGTCTTAGAATGTAGATCAAATATATTTTCTCTTTCTCTAAGACCAGAGGAAACAATACTGAAGACATTTCTTTCTGAGACCCAGAGTTGCCAGTTAAGTAGGCAGTCTGATCCTTGTTTCTTTGTAAGAGGTCATTACTTCCTTTGTAGAAATTTTAATAGTTCTGCATATCCTTGATGTTCTGCAAATTTATTAATTATATAAGGCACTTGTAAAATACATATTTTGTTCAGCAGTTTTTGGCACTTTAAATTGTAATGCTTATGTCATTCAGTTATTATCAAATCATATACTCTGGAGAGGTTAGTTTTCAAAAATAATGTCCTTGATAATTATTGTTTCATCTCCAAGTTTTATTCTATTTCCTGTTTCAGAGATTCCTTTTATCACATGTTGTAACTGTTACATACGTAAAATTTTGTGTCTTTTTGGTCATATTCTCTCCCTCTGTCTCATACACACACACACACAGACTTCTCAATTTAAAAAAAAAAAATTTAAAGATTTTATTTACTTATTTGACAAAGAGAGACACAGTGAGAGAGAGAACACAAGCAGGGGGAGTGGGAGAAGGAGAAGCAGATTTCCCGCTGAGCAGGGAGTCCGATGTGGGGCTTAATCCCAGGACCCCAGGATCACAACCTGAGCGGAAGACAGACAGTTATTGACTGAGCCACCCAGGCACCCCTCAAATTTATTTTTAATTTCTTCTATGAAATTATATTTTCTCTGGATGTTCTTTGTCTATTGCATCAATTACTTTTTCCCTTTTTTTTTTTTTTTTTTTTTTTTTTAGTAAAAATATCTTTCTTAGGTAGTCATATATTACATTTGCTTCTTCTAATATTTTCAACAACCAAACAGCTCACATATGCCAGTTTTGTGTGCTTGTCTGTTTGGGATTCAGACAGTCTGATACAGGAATAATTGTATATCTGTTAAGCCATGGTTGTGGTGAATTGTGTGACTATTTCAGGTTTGCATGCTTTAATTGGGTGCTAAAAGGGCTTACAAGTAAACTAGTGGTCTCTTCTTATTAATTTTTTAAGTTTCTTTTTACTTACTTATTTTTTTTTAATTTGCTTTGTTGTGGGGCACCTGTGTGGCTCAGTGGGTTAAAGCCTCTGCCTTCGACTCAGGTCATAATCCCAGCGTCCTGGGATTGAGCCCCGCATCAAACTCTCTGCTCAACGGGGAGCCTGCTTCCTCCTCTCTCTCTTTGCCTGCCTCTCTGCCTACTTGTAATCTCTGTCTGTCAAATAAAATAAATAAAATCTTTTTTAAAAAATGCTTTTTTTAAAAAGATTTTTATTTATTTATTTGACAGATCAAAAGTAGGCAGAGAGGCAGGCAGAGAGAGAGGAGGAAGCAGGCTCCCCACTGAGCAGAGAGCCTGATGCAGGGCTCAATCCCACGCCCCTGGGATCATGACCTGAGCCGAAGGCAGAGGTTTTAATCCACTGAGCCACCCAGCTGCCCCATTACTTACTTATTTTTTTAGTAAGCTTTACACCCAATGTGGGACCTGAATTTATGACCCTGAGATCAAGTCACATGCTCCACCCACCAAGCCAGCCAGTTGCCTTTTTATTAAGTATAAAGAATAGATTAGTATTATTTTTATTTTTTATTTTACGTTTTTTAAAAAAGATTTATTTATTTATTTATCTGAGAGAGGGAGAGAGAGAGAGAGGGAGAGCAAGAGAATGGAGGGGAAAGGCAGAGGGAGAGAACCCCCAGACTCTCCACTGAGTGTAGATGTAGAGCCCACTGTGGTGCTTGATTTCACCCTCCTGAGATTATGACCTTAACCTACTGAGCCACCCAGGCACCCCAATTTTTTTTTTTAAGTTTTTATTTGACAGACAGAGATCACAAAGCAGGCGGAGAGGCAGGCAGAGAGAGAGGAAGGGAAACAGGATGCCCGCCGAGCAGAGAGCCCAATTCGGGGCTCAATCCCAGGAGCCTGGGATCATGATCTGAGCCGAAGGCCGAGGCTTTAACCCACTGAGACACCCAGGTGCCCCGTGCCCCTATTTTTAAATCTGTTTCATTTCTATCTCTTGTTTCATTCATTATCCTTATTTTTTTTCTTTTCTTTCTTATTTACTACTAATTTCAGATCACTTGTTATATTTCATCTTCTGAAATACACTGTTAGTTCTTCTCTGAGTATATACTATGTTAAAAAACTTAACACAGTAAAGAAATAAACAGAGTGAACTATCTATCTATTGTTCCCATTAGCACTTATACCCAACAGACTTTGTACGGATACCTAATTTAGAAGATACAAACAAAATAATAATAGCAAAGAGTCAGTATGTGTTGCATACATATGAAATGAATTTTCAAATATCTGATGAAGATAATTTTAACTAGTACAAGATTCCCAGATATTTCCTAGTTCATGAAATATTTCTTGAGTATGTCAAGAAACACCCCCCCCCTTTTTTTTAAGATTTTATTTATTTATTTATTTGATAGAAAGAGAGATCACAAGTAGGCAGAGCAGCAGGCAGAGAGAGAGAGGGAGAATCAGGCTCACTGTTGAGCAGGGAGCCTGATGCGGGGCTCGATTCCAGGACCTTGAGATCATGACCCGAGCTGAAAGCAGAGGCTTAACCCACTGAGCCACCCAGGCGCCCCCACCTCTCCCTTTTTGAAGATATTCTGGTGTTACATCTTTCGGAGAGATAGCAATTTCTTTTTGCCTTAGAAGAAATTATCTTTTAACAATTTCTGTATGTAAAAATGAAGCCAATTAGTTAGAGTACCCATTTTTGCAATGCCACATTACATAGATTCATTTAGCCTACAATATGGAAGTGTCTGGTTGGCATCTGTTATCACTGATCTTTTGCCACAACATTGTTGCATAGTAAACCACTCCCTAAAATTAGTGGCTCAAAACGACCACCATTTATTATTTCACAAATGCTTGGGTCAGTTGGGTGGTTCTGGTGATCTGTGCTGGTCTCATCTAACCTTGTCTGGGCTCACTCATGCTTCTGTATTCAAATGAGAATGAGGCAGGTTGTAACTAGAAAAAGAGTCACATATTCATTCATTTATGTTTGTGTGTATTTTATTTTAAATGACAAAAATGAAGAGCTCATCCTTTAGAGAAATTACTATTCTTTCAATATTTAAAGTACAAAAGCCATATAGAAACGAACCTGGTATGGAATAATAGTGAAATGAGGATGGAAAATCAGGAGGAAAATGGTAACACTGATAATGCAAAAGCATGAATAAAACAAGGAGTTCCCATGATTTATCTTCTCTAAACTCCTTTCACCAAGGCAAAAACATAACAAATTTGACTAATTTCCTTTTATATCCCTGTAGTTCCTCTGTTATTGCTTTTTTTTCCACAGAGGGGTTGACACCAGCTAAGAGACAACAAAAGGGAAAGAAATTAAAAAAAAAAAAAAAAAAAGTTGGGTGTTTCAGCTCTCACATAAAAGGGTTGACAAATCAAACTGATGCTGTCAATGACCCAATGTCATAAAGTAAAATAAAATTAAAAATAAAAAACCCCAAATGCCAGGCATTTGTTGGTCAAAGAAAACTAATGTAAAACAATAAATCAGTATCTAAGTGGCATATGTATTTGTTTTCATAGCCAACATTTACATGTGGTAGAAATGAAGCCAATTTTTAATTAAGATGAATTAGTTGTAAAGTTTGTTTGGGGCTTGTTTTCGTTTTGCCCTGGCCTATTTACTTTACTAGTTGCATATTACTGTTCATGCAGAGATACATGAAAGGAAAAAGAAAGCAAAGATTTTCCAATAAGCCATAATAGAAGCTGCCCAGCCACGAAACCGACAAGAACATTCCCTCCATGGCTGCCATCATTTTCCAAAGCCCCTCAAGGAGTGAGAAAGCAGGGTCTGATCATTCACTGAGTAAAAATGACCACATTTCCCTTCATCTTCAAATGAAGAGGAGAAAGGATTATCTATGCACACCTGTAGCTGAGGGAATTTTGACTTTTCTCGTAATCCCTGCTAAAAATAAAATCTTGACAAAAAATACAGAGAATGGTGATGTGCTCATTTGGAAATGAAGACATACCCCCCCACAAACACCCTGCCATGAGTTCTATATCCAAAAAGTTGAAGAACAGAGAAGAGAATTATTCCTTTGGGACTTGAACACAGGGAAAGATTTTGCAAGATTTTTTTAGAATTGCATTCAAATGGCTTTTTTCCATCTTTCTTTCTGAATGAACTCTAGCCATGTACTTATACAAAATCTTTTTAGATATGAGTGCCAACATGTTTCACAAGAGATAATCTCTTTTAAAATACCTCGAAGGCAAAGATGAGAGGAAAATGATTGGCATATTATTTGGAGTTTCTAAAAAGTCTACTAAATAAACATCATGAAGATTTTAATTAATATGAGTGTAACAGTTTGGTTTTCATATATATGTGGCTAACTGTGAGAACTTAACTAAGAGTTCTCTGGATTTAAGTGGGATTCCACAGACGAGGCTGGTTTTTTTTATTTTTGTTAGGTTTCACCCTCTCGACCCCTGCACACTTCAGTGTTTGCTATGGATTACCCGAGGCTTAGAAGCAAGGGTTTTTCTCTTAGGAGAACATTTTGCCCAAAAGTATCTTCATTAGACATATGTTTTTGTCAGTAAGATGAGTCTCAGCTCTAGGACATATAAAATTACAAGATCTAAATGCCTAAGTAGGGGGGAGGAGTCAAGATGGCAGAGAAGTAGCAGGCTGAGACTACTTCAGCTAGCCGGAGATCAGCTAGATAGCTTATCTAAAGATTGCAAACACCTGAAAATCCATCAGCAGATCGAAGAGAAGAACAGCAATTCTGGAAACAGAAAAACAACCACTTTCTGAAAGTTTATCTAATATATATATTTTTTCTTTTTTATATTTTTCTTATTTGTTTTCTTTTTTTAAATTCTTTTCTTTTCTTTTTTTTTCTTTTTTCTTTTTTTTTTCTTTCTTCCTTTTTGAACCTCTTTTTATCCCCTTTCTCCCCCCTCACGATTTGGGATCTCTTCTAATTTGGTTAAAGCATATTTTCCTGGGGTTGTTGCCACCCTTTTAGTATTTTCATTGCTCCTTCATATACTCTTATATGGACAAAGTAACAAGACGGAAAAATTCTACACAAAAAAAAGAACAAGAGGCAGTACCGAAGGCTAGGGACCTAATCAATACAGACATTGGTAATATGTCAGATCTAGAGTTCAGAATGACAATTCTCAAGGTTCTAGCCGGGCTCGAAAAAGGCATGGAAGATATTACAGAAACCCTCTCGAGAGATATAAAAGCCCTTTCTGGAGAAATAAAAGAACTAAAATCTAACCAAGTTGAAATCAAAAAAGCTATTAATAAGGTGCAATAAAAAATGGAGGCTCTCACTGCTAGGATAAATGAGGCAGAAGAAAGAATTAGTGATATAGAAGACCAAATGACAGAGAATAAAGAAGCTGAGCAAAAGAGGGACAAACAGCTACTGGACCACGAGGGGAGAATTTGAGAGATAACTGACACCATAAGACGAAACAACATTAGAATAATTGGGATTCCAGAAGAAGAAGAGAGAGGGGAGCAGAAGGTATACTGGAGAGAATTATTGGGGAGAATTTCCCCAATATGGCAAAGGGAACGAGCATCAAAATTCAGGAGGTTCAGAGAATGCCCCTCAAAACCAATAAGAATAGGCCCACACCCCGTCACCTAATAGTAAAATTTACAAGTCTCAGTGACAAAGAGAAAATCCTGAAAGCAGCCCGGGAAAAGAAGTCTGTAACATACAATGGTAAAAATATTAGATTGGCAGCTGACTTATCCACAGAGACCTGGCAGGCCAGAAAGAGCTGGCATGATATTTTCAGAGCACTAAACGAGAAAAACATGCAGCCAAGAATACTATATCCAGCTAGGCTATCATTGAAATTGAAGGAGAGATTAAAAGCTTCCAGGACAAACAACAACTGAAAGAATTTGCAAACACCAAACCAGCTCTACAAGAAATCTTGAAAGGGGTCCTCTAAGCAAAGAGAGAGCCTACAAGTGGTAGATCAGAAAGGAACAGAGACCATATACAGTAACAGTCACCTTACAGGCAAAACAATGGCACTAAATTCATATCTCTCAATAGTTACCCTGAATGGTAATGGGCTAAATGCCCCTGTCAAACGACACAGAGTATCAGAATGGATAAAAAAACAAAACCCATCTATATGTTGCCTCCAAGAAACTCATTTTAAGCCCGAAGACACCTCCAGATTTAAAGTGAGGGGGTGGAAAAGAATTTACCATGCTAATGGACATCAGAAGAAAGCAGGAGTGGCAATCCTTATATCAGATCAATTAGATTTTAAGCCAAAGACTATAATAAGAGATGAGGAAGGACACTATATCATACTCAAAGGGTCTGTCCAACAAGAAGATATAACAATTTTAAATATCTATGCCCCCAACGTGGGAGCAGCCAACTATATAAACCAATTAATAACAAAATCAAAGAAACACATAAACAATAATACAATAATAGTAGGGGACTTTAACACTCCCCTACTGAATTGGACAGATCATCCAAGCAAAAGATCAGCAAGGAAATAAAGGCTTTAAACGACACACTGGGCCAGATGGACATCACAGATATATTCAGAACATTTCATCCCAAAGCAACAGAATACACATTCTTCTCTAGTGCACATGGAAAATTCTCCAGAATAGATCACATCCTTGGTCCTAAATCAGGACTCAACCGGTATCAAAAGATTGGGATCATTCCCTGCATATTTTCAGACCACAATGCTCTAAAGCTAGAACTCAACCACAAAAGGAAGTTTGTAAAGAACCCAAATACATGGAGACTAAACAGCATCCTTCTAAAGAATGAATGGGTCAACCGGGAAATTAAAGAAGAATTGAAAAAAATCATGGAAACAAATGATAATGAAAATACAACGGTTCAAAATCTGTGGGACACAACAAAGGCAGTCCTGAGAGGAAAATATATAGCGGTACAAGCCTTTCTCAAGAAACAAGAAAGGTCTCAGGTACACAACCTAACCCTACACCTAAAGGAGCTGGAGAAAGAACAAGAAAGAAACCCTAAGCCCAGCAGGAGGAAGGAAATCATAAAGATCAGAGCAGAAATCAATGAAATAGAAACCAAAAAAACAATAGAACAAATCAATGAATCTAGGAGCTGGTTCTTTGAAAGAATTAATAAAATTGATAAACCCCTGGCCCGACTTATCAAAAAGAAAAGAGAAAGGACCCAAATAAATAAAATCATGAATGAAAGAGGAGAGATCACAACTAACACCAAAGAAATACAAATTATTATAAGAACATACTATGAGCAACTCTACGGCAATAAATTTGACAATCTGGAAGAAATGGATGCATTCCTAGAAACATAGAAACTACCACAACTGAACCAGGAAGAAATAGAAAGCCTGAACAGACCCATAACCAGTAAGGAGATTGAAACAGTCATTAAAAATCTCCAAACAAACAAAAGCCCAGGGCCAGATGGCTTCCCGGGGGAATTCTACCAAATATTTAAAGAAGAACTAATTCCTATTCTCCTGAAACTGTTCCAAAAATTAGAAATGGAAGGAAAACTTCCAAACTCTTTTTATGAGGCCAGCATCACCTTGATCCCAAAACCAGACAAGGATCCCATCAAAAAAGAGAGCTATAGACCAATATCCTTGATGAATACAGATGTGAAAATACTCAACAAAATACTAGGCAATAGGATTCAACAGTACATTAAAAGGATTATTCACGACCAAATGGGATTTATTCCAGGGCTGCAAGGTTGGTTCAACATCCGGAAATCAGTCAATGTGATACAACACATCAATAAAAGAAAGAACAAGAACCATATGATACTCTCAATAGATGCTGAAAAAAGCATTTGACAAAGTGCAGCATCCCTTCCTGATCAAAACTCTTCAAAGTGTAGGGATAGAGGGCACATACCTCAATATCATCAAAGCCATCTATGAAAAACCCACCGCAAATATCATTCTCAATGGAGAAAAACTGAAAGCTTTTCCGCTAAAGTCAGGAACACGGCAGGGATGTCCATTATCACCACTGCTATTCAACATAGTACTAGAGGTCCTAGCCTCAGCAATCAGACAACAAAAGGAAATTAAAGGCATCCAAATCAGCAAAGAAGAAGTCAAATTATCACTCTTCGCAGATGATATGATACGATATGTGGAAAACCCAAAAGACTCCACTCCAAAACTGCTGAACTTATACAGGAATTCTGTAAAGTATCAGGATATAAAATCAATGCGCAGAAATCAGTTGCATTTCTCTACACCAACAGCAAGACGGAAGAAAGAGAAATTAAGGAGTCAATCCCATTTACAATTGCACCCAAAAACCATAAGATACCTAGGAATAAACCTAACCAAAGAGGCACAGAATCTATACTCAGAAAACTATAAAGTACTCATGACAGAAATTGAGGAAGACACAAAGAAATGGAAAAATGTTCCATGCTCCTGGATTGGAAGAATAAATATTGTGAAAATGTCTATGCTACCTAAAGCAATCTACACATTTAATGCAATTCCTATCAAAGTACCATCCATCTTTTTCAAAGAAATGGAACAAATCATTCTAAAATTTATATGGAACCAGAAAAACCTCGAATAGCCAAAGGGATATTGAAAAAGAAAGCCAACGTTGGTGGCATCACAATTCCGGACTTCAAGCTCTATTACAAAGCTGTCATCATCAAGACAGCATGGTACTGGCACAAAAACAGACACATAAATCAATGGAACAGAATAGAGTGCCCAGAAATAGACCCTCAACTCTACAGTCAACTAATCTTCGACAAAGCAGGAAAGAATGTCCAATGGAAGAAAGACAGCCTCTTCAATAAATGGTGCTGGGAAAACTGGACAGCCACATGCAGAAAAATGAAATTGAACCATTTTCTTACACCACACACAAAAAATAGACTCAAAATGGATGAAGGACCTCAATGTGTGAAAGGAATCCATCAAAATCCTTGAGGAGAACACAGGCAGCAACCTCTTCGACCTCAGCCGCAGCAACATCTTCCTAGGAACAACACCAAAGGCAAGGGAAGCAAGGGCAAAAATGAACTATTGGGATTTCATCAAGATCAAAAGCTTTTGCACAGCAAAGGAAACAGTTAACAAAATCAAAAGACAACTGACAGAATGGGAGAGGATATTTGCAAACGACATATCAGATAAAGGACTAGTGTCCAGAATCTATAAAGAACTTAGCAAACTCAACACCCACAGAACAAATAATCCAATCAAGAAATAGGCAGAGGACATGAACAGACATTTCTGCAAAGAAGACATCCATATGGCCAACAGACACATGAAAAAGTGCTCTATATCACTCGGCATCAGGGAAATACAAATGAAAACCACAATGAGATATCACCTCACACCAGTCAGAATGGCTAAAATCAACAAGTCAGGAAATGACAGATGCTGGCGAGGATGCGGAGAAAGGGGAACCCTCCTACACTGTTGGTGGGAATGCAAGCTCATGCAACCACTCTGGAAAACAGCATGGAGGTTCCTCAAAATGTTGAATATAGAACTGCCCTATGACCCAGCGATTGCACTATTGGGTATTTACCCTAAAGATACAAACGTAGTGATCCAAAGGGGCACGTGCACCCGAATGTTTATAGCAGCAATGTCCACAATAGCCAAACTGTGGAAAGAACCTCGATGTCCATCAACAGATGAATGGATCAAGAAGATGTGGTATATCTCTCTCTCTGGCTGCCTCTCCATCTACTTGTGATTTCTCTCTGTCAAATTAATAAATAAAATCTTTAAAAAAAAAAAAAAAAAAAAAAAAGAAGATGTGGTATATATACACAATGGAATACTATGCAGCCATCAAAAGAAATGAAATCTTGCCATTTGCGACAACATGGATGGAACTAGAGCGTATCATGCTTAGCGAAATAAGTCAAGCAGAGAAAGACAACTATCATATGATCTCCCTGATATGAGGAAGTGGTGATGCAACATGGGAGCTTAAGTGGGTAGGAGAAGAATCAATGAAACAAGATGGGATTGGGAGGGAGACAAACCATAAGTGACTCTTAATCTCACAAAACAAACTGAGGGTTGCTGGGGGGAGAGGGTTTGGGAGACAGGGGTGGGATTATGGACATTGGGGAGGGTATGTGCTTTGGTGAGTGCTGTGATGTGTGTAAACCTGGTGATTCACAGACCTGTACCCCTGGGTATAAAAATATATGTTTATAAAAAATTAAAAAAAAAGAAATAAAAATAAATGCCTAAGTAGCCCACATTATATAATTAATTCTTTGCCCAGAGCTTATTTAACTACATAAATTATTTTTTCATGATGAAAGGAAAAAAATATGACAGGTATACTCCTTTAAGGAGGCAAGATTAACTTAACAAGAAGTTAACTAGTTCACAAGAAACTTAACTTGGGCAGAATTATCTATTTCGGATGTGAAATAGAAACTTTCAGAGGAAGAAAATAATTCTGAATTGTTCTTATTAAGGAAGAGACGATCAAATATCACTTACTTGAGTCCTCAAACAAGGACTTTAAAAATAATTGTCTTGAAAGGCATTATTTAGCCCATAGTCTTTCATACATTCAGGAAGATACTAATTTATTCATTCTCAATTATTTAGTAGTGAATGAGTGCCTTTTATTCTATGGCATAGAGCAGAAAGAGGGCTTATTTCCACAAACTTAGAGAATAACTAAAATTCATTTAGTCATCCACTCATTGATCTATCTAGTTTTCAAAATGATTACTGAATGTCTACTACAAATAAAGTATGATGCTTTTTTTCCTGCAGAGAAGGCGTTAAGAGAAGAAATCTTTTAAAAGCTAAAATACAAAACAAAACAAAACAGGTATATTAAACTGTCTAAGAGGGAAGTTGACTTACCAGGCATAAGCTAAACACTAAAAAGTAAACTAATTCTTTCTTACAAAACTCAGTGCTTTCTAGTGTGACAGAAGGTTGGAAATCCAAAGGCTGGTAACAAGCTAAGTGTTTTATAGTAAATAATGCAGGATTTTTTTTTTAAGTACAGTTGACACACAGTTTTACATTATTTACAGGTGTACAACATAGTGACTCAATGAGCTTATTCCTTATGCTACATTCATGGCAAGTGTAGCTCCCATCTGTCATCATACAGCACTATTATTACAGTCATGCAGAGTCTAATTATGATAGTTTAAAGAATTTGCATGTGGAACTCATAGACAGTGAAGAATGTCTGAACATGGACATAAGATAATCAGACTCTTATTTGGATTTTAAAGATCTCGCTACATCAGCATATGGAATAGAAATGAAACTGAAAAAGTGAAAACCAAAGCAGAGTAATCATTATGGTGACAACATGAATGGACAAGGTAAAATGGGTCAGGGCTAGGAAGGTGGCAGTTGGTGGGATCCAAAGGATGAGAAGAGAGAATGAAAAGGAAGGATCTTGAGGATGTTACTTTAAGTGACTGAAAATATGGGTGATGAAGAAGCAAGAATCAGAGATGCCTCTACATGCCATGTGTGAGGATGGAGAAGTTTATAAGGGACAAATATTTAAAATCATGACATCTACAGGCCTATTATTTTCTGTATAAGATACCAAGTAATCGAAAGGTCTTGGCCCAAATTAGGGCATATATTCATCACTGCATTAATATCTTTTACAGAGAGATAAACTTTTCTTTTGAAGTGATATCTTTTTCATGTGTTTGTGTATGCATGGATGGATATGAATGCTTGGTATAAAAATTCCAATTTTTATACCAGAATAAATGAAAGAAGATGGGATTGGGAGGGAGACAAACCATAAGTGACTCTTAATCTCACAAAACAAACTGAGGGTTGCTGGGGGAAAGGGGGTTGGGAGAAGGGGGGTGGGGTTATGGACATTGGGGAGGGTATGTGCTATGGTGAGTGCTGTGGAGTGTGTAAACCTGGCAATTCACAGACCTGTACCCCTGGGGATAAAAATATATTATATGTTTATAAAAAATAAAATAAAATTAAAAATTAAAAAAAAATTCCAATCCTCTTTTTCTTTGACTTATATGTCTTCTTTAGTCAGGTGTCCATTCAATCTTTTTTAACCTATTTATTAACAGGGTTATTTGTTTTCTTACTCTGGATTTTTAAGTGTTCTTTGTGTATTTTGGATACAAGTCCATGTCAGGTATGTTTGGCAAGTATTTATTACAAGTTTGTGACTTGATTTTTCATTCTCTAAGTGTTTCACAAAACAGAGCTTTTTAATTTGAATTTAAACTTTTAAAATTTTACCAGTTTTGAAATTTATAATATTAACAAATTTAATCAATTATTTTTTTCATAGATTACGTTTTTGGTGTATCTAAAAACTCACTGCCAAACCCAATGTCACCCAGATTTTTTCCTATATTATCTTCTAGAACTTTTCATAGTTTTGTGTTTTACATTGAGATTTGTAATCTATTTTGAGTCAATGCTTGTGAAAGGTATAAAGTCCATGTCTAGACTGATTGATTGATTAATTGATTGATTGATTGACTGAAAACAGTGTTCAAAAAGACCATCCTCTCGGGGCATCTGGGTGGCTCAGCATGTTGGGCCTCTGCTTTCGGCTCAGGTCATGATCTCAGGGTCCTGGGATCAAGGCCCGAATCAGGCTCTCTGCTCAGTGGGGAGCCTGCTTCCTCCTCTCTCTCTACCTGCCTCTCCGTCTGCTTGTGATCTGTCAAATAAATAAATAAAATCTTAAAAAAAAAAAAAAAGACCATCCTCTCTCCATTGAATTGTCTTTGCTTCTTCATCAAAGATAAGTTGACCATTTTTCTGTGGTTGGATCTAGATTCCATTCTGTTCCATTGATTTATCTATTATTTCCCCAATACCACACTGTCTTCGTTAATGTAACTTTATAATATGTCTTTAATTCAGGAAATTTCCATCCTCCAAGTTTGTTCTTCTTCAGAGTTGTGTGGGCTATTTTGAATTTTTTTAACTTTTCATATAAATTTTATTTTATTTATTTTTTATTAATAATAAATTATTAGAGAGAGAGAGAGCATGTACACAAGCCAGGGCAGATGGTGGGGTGGGGGGCAGAAGGAGAGGGGCTATGAGAGGGAAAAACAAAAACATTATATAGACACACAAACATATTAATAAGAATTAAAGAGGAAATATTCATGAAAAATACCTTTGTTTCTGTAACTACTAATATAGTTGTGGTTGGTATTTATAACTGGCTTTATCTACTACTCTTTTCATATTCTCTTTGCCTTTGGAAAGCATCTCTAATTCTTTATCTGGTAGGGCAACAAAACCTTCATTCCTGAAGGGTCTGGTTCACTAGTACCCCTGCCTGGATTGAGGTGTTACAGTTTTCCATTGACTTGAATCATGGGGTGTGGTAATATAAGAGACAACTTAAAGGATCCCCTATATTCCACATATATTCTTCTTTACCTCCACTGTCAAGTCGTAGTCCAATTTCCATTTGGTACTCAAGATCAATCACCCCAGTCAACACAGCAATTCCCCTCTGTGCTTGTTAATTCAAAGACAAGAGGAACCCAAAGCAGATGGACAATAGTCCTAAATTCACAGAAAACACTGTTGTGTATCTTGGAAGAATAGTTCTCCTTTTGGAACGATGATCTCTAGGCCAACAGAAAACAGAGCTGAAGGAATAGGAAGCAAAATTTTGTTAGCAGGTCACTAGGGGTAATGGTGAATGGTGCTGCTCCCTTCTCCACCCCTGGATTCCTGGACCCATGAATTCTGGCTATAGGAGAAGGATATTAGATGCTGATTCAGAGGATATATAGCCTTCTGAAAAATTCTGCCCCAGCTATGTAAGGTACTGCCATCTATTTGGCACTGTAATAGTTTTCAAAAGCCATTTTATCATTGTTTCATGCCAACTATTTCAAGACAGAGGAGAACATGGTGAGACCAGAGAATTTCATAGGCACAGGCCTATTGCCACTTCTCTTGCAGCGAAATGATTTCCTTCATCAGAAGTAATGCTGTGTGGGATACCATAGTGGTAGACAAGGCATTGTGTAAGTCCATGGATGGTAGTTTTGGCAGAAGCACTGTAGGCAGGGAATCCACATCCAGAATATTATCTTATTTCAGTAAGAACAAAACACTTCTCCTTTGACAGAATTGGTTGAATGCACTCAACCAGCCACCAGAGAACTAGCTGATCAACACAGAATGGTGGCATATTAGAGACTCCTGTCGATCTCTGCTACTGACAAATTGGGCATTCACCAGCAGGTATAGCCAGATCAGCCTATATCCTCTGAATCAGCATCTAATAAGTGGAAGCCCATGTCACAGAGCCCGTGCATAATTTCCATCCCTGCCTTTGGATACATTGCTCATGAATCTGTAGGCAATGACAAGCATGGCTGGACAAAGAAGCTGACTGATATCCATGAAATAAGCCATCTTATCTGCTTGATTACTAAAATTCTCCTCTGCTAAGGTCAACTTTTAGTGGGCATTGACATGGGATACAAACATCATCATATTTTTTGCCCACTCAGAGGGTCCTATCTACATAAATATTCCTCAGACTTTCTTGTCACCAATTTCCCAATCATGTTCATTACAAGTCCCTGACCATCCTGCCACACCGTTGGTCAAGTCCATGAATCAACATATAATCATACATCTGGCTATTTCTTGGTCTAAGCAAATTTAAAAACCAGGTGTATTGATCAATGTTCTTCCTACTGAGATGATTTCCCTTGGCCACTGCCCTTCAGGAATATCTCAGAAAGGGGTTGCAGTGCCATAGCTTCCTGGTGGTGCTATGTATCATACAGAACTATCTGTAAACCAGACCAGACTTCTCTCTTCCTCTGAAAACTGACCCAGAGGTACAGAACGGGAGAGAGAAGGTAGTCTAACAAAAGTGGATACCATGGCCTTTGCGCTACTTCATGTAGCTTACTTCTATCTTCAGGCATGCTGGGGTCTGATCTTATATATACCACTTCCACTTGATGATGGAGTGCTGCTGTACCTACACAACTTTATGTCTCAGTTATTGTCACATAACACCAGGTTAATGATGGGCAGTTCAGTTTTCATGGTAATTTGGTGATCCATAGATCAGTGTGTAGCCTCTGAAGGTCCATTGGCAGGCCAAAAGCTGTTCCTCAAAAGGAGAATAGTTATCTTCAGGAATGGCAGGGCTTTGAGCCAAATCTTAAGCTCTTGTGCTCTGATTCACCTATATAGGGATCTGTCAAAGCTCCAGACATCTCTATCAGCCACTGGCACTTCAAGTACCATTGGATCTGCTGGATCATATTGCCCAAGTGGCAGAACTTGGACTTGTGATATAGTCTTCTCTTGTTCTGCATACCACTCAAAACTTGTAGTTTTTTGGGTCACTCAGCAAATATGTCTTAGTATCACACCTAAATGAAGAATATGTTTCTTCTAAAATCTGAAGAAGCCCAATAAGCAATGTGCATTTGTTGTTACAGAAGGGGTAGATGCAACAATTTATCTTTTACCTTAGAGGGTATATCTTCACATGCCCTACACCAATGGAGCCCCCCAAAATAAAACTTCAGCCAAAGGCTTTTGAATTTTAGTTGAACTTTTCTTTTTTACCTTGTTGATGTGATGTTGTGATGTCATTTTTGAATGTTGATTGACTTTGAATACTTGGGATAAATTCAACTTGATCATAGTGTATAATTACCTTTTATACATTGTTGAACTCAATTTGCCAATATATTGTTGAGAATTTTTACATCTATCTTCATAAAAGATAATGGTTTGTAGTTTTCTTATTTGTAGCCTTTGCATGGGTTTGGTGTTTAGGTAATGCTAACTTTATAGATGAGTTAGGAAGTATCCCTCTGCTCCTATTTTCTGGAAGAGACTATATGAAGTTGGTATACTTTCTTCCTTAAATGTTCAGTAGAATATACCAGTGAACTCAACTGGTCCTGGTGTCTTTTGTTATAAAATGTTGTTGTTGTTATTATTATTACTTAAAAATTTTATTGATTATTTGAGAGAGAAAGTGAGTGGGAGGGAGAGAGAGAGAGAATCTGAATCAGACTCCGTGTTGAGCACAGAGCTTGACATGGGGTTTGATCCCACAACTGTGAGATCATGACCTGAGCTGAAACCAAGAGCTGGAGGCTTAACAGTCTGAGATACAAGGTACCCCTAAAAGGTTATTATTGATTCAATACATTTAATAAATATGAAGCTATTCAGAGTATCTATTTCTTCTTGTATGAGTTTTGGTAGATTATGCCTTTCTAGGAATTACTCCATTTAAATAATTTATCAAAGTGATGTTTTCATAATATTCCTTTCTAATCATTTTATCTGACAAAAACTTCTATCTGGAATATAAAAGTAACTCTCAAAACTAGGAATTAGGGATGACCGCATAGCTTAGTTGGTTAAGTGTCTGTCTTTGGCTCAGGTCATGATCTCAGGGTCCTGGGGATCAAGCCCTCTGTTGGTTTTTCTGCTCAGCAGGGAGTTTGCTTCTCCATCTCTCTCTCTCTGTGCTCTCCTCTTTCTTACTCACTCTTCTCTCTCTTAAGTAAATAAATAAAATCTTTAAGAATAAAACAAACAAAAACTAAGAAGAAAAACCAAACCAGAAAATCCATGCAAAAATGGTCAAAGGAAATGAAAACCAGACATTTCACCAAAGAGAATACACAGATGGCAAATCAGCACAGAAAAAGATGTTGAATATCATTAGCCATTAGGAAAATTCAGTTTAATACCATAGTCTGATATCACTACACACTTATCAAAATGGATAAAATAAGGAAAAGTGGTAAAAACAAATGTTGGCAAGGATGAAGAGAAACCAGATCACATACACACTGCTGGTGAGAATGGAAAATGATACAGCTATCTCTGAAAAGATATGTCATTTACTAACAAAACTAGCCATACATTTACTATACAACCCAGCAACTGCACTCTTGGGCTTTTATTTCAAGAATGAAAATTTATATTCATATAAAAACCCACAAATAAAGGTTCAAAGTGGTTTTATTCTAAATAACCACACACTTGAAACTCAAATGCTCTTCAGCACGTGAATAGTTAAACAAAATGTGGTATATTCATACCATAGAATACTACTGAAAATAAAAAAGGATCAAACTCTTAATACATGTGACAACTTGGATGGATCATCAGGAAATTATGCTGACTAGAAAAAGTCAGTCTCGGGTGCCTGGGTGGCTCAGAGGGTTAAGCCTCTGCCTTCGGCTCAGGTCATGATCTCAGTCAGGGTCCTGGGATCGAGCCCCGAATCGGGCTCTCTGCTCAGCAGGGAGCCTGCTTCCTCCTCTCTCTCTCTCTGCCCGCCTCTCTACCTGCTTGTGATCTCTGTCTGTCAAATAAATAAATAAAATCTTTAAAAAAAAAAAAGAAAAAGAAAAAGTCAGTCTCAGATTGTCACATATTGTATGAATCCATTTACATAGCATTCTTGAAATAACAAAATCCCAGAGAGGGAGAACTTACTAATGGTTCCCAGGGGTTAGTGAGAAGGAAGGGTCAGGAGATGGCTGTGGTTTTAAGAGTGTGGCATGAGGGATCCTTATGTTGGAACTCTGGTGTTGGTCACACCAAATGTTTACATGTTATAAAACTTGGATATCCTCTTTCTCTTTCACACACACTTTCTCTCACACACACACACAGATGAGTAAAAGTAAGGTGGTGAAATTTGAATAAAGTCAATGGATTTTTTAAAATTAGTTTCCTGGTTGTAATATTGTACTAAAATATAGCAAATGTTAAGTTTGGGGAAATTGAATAAAGGTTATATATGATCTCTGTAGTATTTTTTTTTTTTAGAGATTTATTTATTTATTTATTTATTTGGGAGAGAGAGAGAACATGCTTGATTGCTGGGGGACAGGGGTAGAAGAAAATCTTCCAACAGATTCCCCCGTGAGCTTGAGTGTGGAGCCTGATGTGGCGCTCAATCTCACCACCCTGAGACCATGACCTGAGCTGAAATCAAGAGTTGGCTGCTTAACCAACTGAGCCACCCAGGCACCCTGATCTCTGCAGTATTTCTTTTCTTTTTTTTTTTTTTTTAGATGTTTTATTTATTTATTTGACAGACAGAGATCACAAGTAGGCAGAGAGGCAGGCAGAGAGAGAGGAGGAAGCAGGCTCCCCACTGAGCAGAGAGCCCGATGCGGGCCTCGATCCCAGGACCCTGGGATCATGACCTGAGCCGGAGGCAGAGGCTTTAACCCACTGAGCCACCCAGGCACCCCTCTGCAGTATTTCTTAAACTGCACGTGAATCTACAATTATTTCATATATACAAATAATATAATATGATGCAGCCTTAAGAAAAAGGCTCCAACATGGGTGAACTTTGAACACATTAGTCTGAATTAAATAGAGACAAAGGACAAATATATGATTACATTATGTAAAGTAACTAGAAGAGTGAAATTAATAGATATAGAAAGTAAAGTAGTGTTTCTTGGGGACTGGGAAGAGGAGGTAATGAGAAGTTATCATTTATTAGACACAGAGCTTTAAAATGGGATAGCAAAAAAGTTCTGGAGATCGACGATAGTCATTGTTGCAGAACTATGTGAATGTACTTAATGCCACTAAACTGTAAACTTGAAAAATGGTTTTAAAATGGATAATTGTATGTTTTGTACATTGTACCACAATAAAAAAACTAAAAATATCTCAAAATAAAAAGTTAAAAAAGAGGAAGGAAGGACATTAAAAAATTAAACCAGAGACAATTAGTTTAAAATACTGAAGTTTTACTCATATATAGTTTCATAAGAGGAAGAACAACATCTGTGAAGTCTGTGTCCTAGACTTAAGACAAGTGTGAGACTGACAAAGGAAAATGCCACAGAATTTCACAGGAAAACATGAGGGACTGTGGACTCTGAGAAACAAACCAAGGATTTTGGAGGGGAGGGGGGAGGGTCATTGGGTGAGCCTGGTGGTGGGTATTATGGAGGGCATGTATTGCATGGAGAAAACAATGAATTTTGGAACACTGAAAAGAAATAAAATTAAAAAAAAAAGATAGCTAGTAGGTTTAACTCATACTTGGACTGTCAGCTCAAGATTGGTTGGTTTTGGTGGAAATTGGTGCTAGATGGCTGCTGAACCCCAAATCCTATTTTATGTTTGAGGAACAATATTGACCCAATAAATCCATTGACATTAACCCAAATTTCTTAGTGGGTCACAGACCGTGGACAGTTTATTCCCGGTATATTGTTAAACTGATAATAATCAACTCTTTTAAAAAAGAAGTGGTTTCTCTTGTAATTTCTTCTGTAGGCTTCAGAGCTCTTGCAGTCCCCAGGGTTACTCACGGCCTTACGTGCAGGCTCATAGCTCAATGGAAATGTCCTTTATCACAATCTTCAGTCCCCAAAGTTGGTTTCGGGGAATGTCCTTTTAAGCAGCTTCCCTTAGTTTACAGTTCCGTGTAGAATCACCAGGGGAGCTTTAAAAAGTCCTGGTGACTGGGTCTCTTCCCGAGAATTTCTGATTTAATTGGTTTGGGAAATGGCATAGACCTTGGAATTATTTATTTATTTATTTATTTATTTATATTAATTCATTTATTTTCAGAAAAACACTGTTCATTATTTTTTCACCACACCCAGTGCTCCATGCAATCCGTGCCCTCTGTAATACCCACCACCTGGTACCCCAACCTCCCACCCGCCCGCCACTTCAAACCCCTCAGATTGTTTTTCAGAGTACGTAGTTTCTCATGATTCACCTCCCCTTCCAATTTCCCCCAACTCCCTTCTCCTCTCTAACACCCCTTGTCCTCCATGCTATTTGTTATGCTCCACAAATAAGTGAAACCATATGATAATTGACTCTCTCTGCTTGACTTATTTCACTCAGCATAATCTCTTCCAGTCCTGTCCATGTTGCTACAAAAGTTGGGTATTCATCCTTTCTGATGGAGGCATAATACTCCATAGTGTATATGGACCACATCTTCCTTATCCATCCGTCCATTGAAGGGCATCTTGGTTCTTTCCAAAGTTTGGCGACCATGGCTGCTATAAACATTGGGGTACAGATGGCCCTTCTTTTCATGACAATGTATCTTTGGGGTAAATACCTTGGAATTTTTAAGAGCTCCCTAAAGGATTTAATTTTTCTCTGTGCATCTGAGAACTACTGAGGTATAAACAAGGAGGTGGGAGAGTTGAAGCAGAAGATTGCCAATCCAGAAAAGGAATACCTCTTGTGTGATACCTCAGGAAAACAAACAAACAAAGACATTTTCCTTACCTGGCAAAATTTTCCAACTCTCTGACCAATCCACTCCTTTTTTTTTTTTTTTTTTTTGGAAGATTTTCTGTCTTATTTGAGAAAGAAAGAATGGGGGATGCGGAGGAAAGGAGGGAAAAGGAGAAGCAGACTCCTCACTGAGCAGGGAGCCCAATGTGGGGTTCAATTCCAGGACCCAGGGATCATGACCTGAGCCACAAAGATCACCTCACCAGTCCATTCCAAAGGCTTAAAAACTCCATAGAAAAGTTAAGATTCCCTGTAATGAACCTGATGACTTCATGTTAGAGAGCTAAAGCTTGTTTCCTCTTATCACCACAGACGATGGAGTACAAGGAGCAATCATCCTTCTCCTTCCCATTAGTCAGTAGACAAAAATAACAACACAGCTCTCTGTATGCATCATACTGAATAAAAACATACAGAGAAAGCTGGTAAATTCTCTTTTTAAATCAACAAATTGATTAATTTGTTTAAACTCCTAGAAATCAGATCCCTTCACAGGAGCAGAATAAGTTAATTGCATTTTCATGTTAAAACAGCATTGATATCGAGGCATAAGCAAGGAGAGTGTCTTTGCTCCTCCTCCACCTCCTCCTCCTCCTTCTTTTAAGAGAGAGAGATTGGCTGTGTCAATAGGTGGACAGGGTTTGGGAGGGCAGAGGGAGGGGAGAGGCGGAATCTTCCCCAGGCTCCGCGACTAGTGCAGAGCCTGATGCGGGGCTGGATCTCACGACTCTGAGATCATGACCTGAGCCAAATTCAAGAATCAGATACTTAACAGACTAGGCCACCCAGGAGCCCTGGAGGGTGCCTTTCCAATATCCTGTGGTGTGGATGTGGCAGGAGGTAGGAGAACTGATAGAATTCTAACTAAAACAATCAGATGGAGGGTGTTTTTTAACGCATCGTCTTGGAACTATGCAAACTTCTCAACAGCCAACCTGGCCAATAATGATTTGTTGCTCAGTTCCCACTGGTTTCAGGGTGAATTGCATTACACCATCTGCCTCATCCAAGTATATGTATTGTCTTTCTCAGGTATGTTAACAAACACCGGATTCTTGCATTCATCTCAATTATGTCTGCCTGCTAAGTGAGGTTTGGCTTGTTTGTTCAGTTCAGGCAGAAAACCAATGATAGCTGTCCATTCATCTTTTCATGTAACACAAAATTATTGAGCCTCTATGATATATTGGGTATGATGTGAGCTCTTGGAGTTAAAATAGTAAACAAGACTGGCAGGATATTAAAGCAGGCAGACAGAATTCACAAATATTGGAGCCCTGAGATCTAGAGCCAGCCTCCTTGGTTCTGTAGCCAGATTCTACATAAACCATAATTTCTGTGGGACTCAGAATATTGTATTCTCAGAATATTGTTATTATAAAATAAAATTGGGAGAATAATGACTTCTTCATTATAGGGAGATTTATTAGGGAGAGACCAATAGAATAATAGATAATGATAGCTATGAAAAGGTTAACACCACACTTGGCATATTATCTTATTGTCTGTATTATTGCTTCTAGTGTCTCTGTTTATTATGGCCAAAATAAATAAAATCAGCCATTAACAGAAACTAATGTCGTTGATAGTGAATCAAAAGTTCTTTGACTTTTCAGTGAAGATGTGGATTTTAAAATTTTTTATTTTTAAGGGAAAAAAAAGAAGGCTTCTCATAGTGTAGCATGTTGCTATCAAAATGAACATATCAAAAAACTATTTATAAGACCTGGAGGTTTTTGGTTTTGGACTTCTGCACAAGGGACCATATGTTTAACAGCTCTGGTTTAATTTTTCTGACCGAGAAAGGAAAGATTCACCTAGACTTGGCCTTCTCTTAGACACAGAAGTACTTCTGCAGACTTTACCCTCTTCTATGTTCACAGTCAGCTTCCACCACCTCAACTACCCGTGTGGAAAATGGCTACTTATGTCTTCAGTCAGAGAACATGGATGAAATCTCTCAGCTCTCAAAAGCTATACTAAGATTTCAGTGTCTGTATCTGCCTGAGATACGTAAGGACGAGATGAGCAGTTCACCTCCGGTCTTCTAGTCACTGCGAGGCATGAAGGCTGAGTGTGTGATAATGTTGGGGATGAAGTAGAGTAATTGTTATGGGGAAGACAAATAGCCCTGAAGAAGCCAGACAGCAGTCCCAGCTCTATCACTAACTGGCTGTGTGAAATGGGGCAGGTGATTTTGTGTATTGGGGTCTCATCTCTAAAAAGAGATTAGACATCTTTCTAGATCCCACAGTTTGTGTTTCTTTTAGACTTGGAATTTATAATTGGTGGAACACTGGACAATAAAAACAAGACCTGAAACAGGATAAATGCATTAACACATTGCAGGAGATTTAAGCCTTCCAAGCATCTTCACTCGGTTTTTCGGTAATGGGTGTTTTAAGAAAGGCCAAGGCAGGTGCAAGGATTTTATAAGTTTCAGATAGATAAATAAATATCCTGTAATGTATCTTGTAATCTCCACAGAATATTTATAGCTCTAAGTAAATACAAAATGTCCTTTGTTTATAAGAAGCTTTGAAGTAGAGGATTAGCATTTTTTAAAGATTTGACTTATTTTACAGAAAGAAAGAGAGAGAGTACTTGTGCATGAATGAGGAGGAAGACAGAGGAGTAGGGGGAGGGAAAAGAGAGAATCTCAAGCAGACTCTGTGCTGGGCATGGAGCCTGATGCAGGGCTCAATCCCATGGCCCTGAGATCATGACCCTAGGTGAAACCAAAAGTCAGTGAGTTAACCGACTGAGCCACCCAGGAACCCTGAAATAATAATTAGCTTTAAGTTGGCCAACGATCCTTGTTGTGTATCCATAATTATTAATCCACTTTTAAGAAAGGGATTCTTTAAAAAAGGATGTCTCTCAATCTAGATTCCCAATATATCCTATGGTTTCCATTAAGCAATTTCATTGAGTAGTTTATAATGGTTTTATTTTATTAGAGCCCAACTCCTATAGCCATAAAAATCTCTCTGACAAGTGTGACTTCTACCACAGTCATCCTATGTGAACAGAATGGACCTACACCAAAACGTGGTTCAGATACTGAGACTAATAATACCACAATAGTGAAAGGTATGGAAATGTTTACTGCTTATAGAGTGATTATGTTGCAGGTGATATATAATGGTCCTCTCAAGCAGGTCCAAAAATAGCTTGAAAAAAAAACAAGGAAAGGCTGGTGGAGGTTTTATAGTGGGATCGAGAAGAGGTTCCCAATGTGCAGCAGGGGTTCATGCCCACTGGCTCTGAAAGAGGGGATATCCAGGGTTCCAGGGTTTTTGTTAGTTTACCCAAATATGGGGCAGAAGGGGAGGAGGGGTGAGGCTTAAAATCTGTTAACAGTCAAGTATCAAAAAACAGCCAGGCTCTTCTTTTACACTTTCCATGTAATTAATTTCCAATGATTTTTTTTAAAGTCTAGATAGAGGGTTCATCAGCTTCACTTAAATTATCAACTACTGGGTTCATATATTTTTAAAGTACGATTTAGGCTGCTAAAAATTTGCATTCTTTAATTCTGTCAACTGTGAGTAATTATTTTGGATATTTTACAAAGACGTGAATTCCTAAGCCATGTTTTGCCTTGCCTCTTCCCCAAACTATACAGACTGATGACTTAGCCCCACATTTTTTTTAAATTATTATTTTTTTTTAAGATTTTATTTATTTATCAGAGAGAGAGGGGGAGAGAGCAAGCACAGGCAGACAGAATCGCAGGCAGAGGCAGAGGGAGAAGCAGGCTCCCTGCTGAGCAAGGATCCCGATGTGGGACTTGATCCCAGGATGCCGGGATAATGACCTGAGCCGAAGGCAGCTGCTTAACCAACTGAGCCACCCAGGCGTCCCTTAGCCCCACATTTTAAGGCAAGATCACTGAGGATACACAAAGCTGGATCAATATTCATAGATCTTGTGTACAAGTGAAGCCTACACTATGGATAGGAACAAAAATGATGTGCATTTCACATACCTCTTTCCCTCTTGAGCCTCCATGAACCACTTTCTCTATAGTCCTATGACAAGATAAAGTTAATTCTCTTTTCCTTTTAGCTCATTTATGATGTGATACAAACTGCTAAGCATCTTTAACCATGCATAAAATGTTTCTTTTTAGTAACTAGAAACACTGTGTCAAATAAAAAACATCTCCAAAAGAAATTCCTTACTGTTTCTATTATTTTAGTGTTATTTTATGTACAGATTTTTTGTTATCTCATTGGGTGAAAGGCAATTCAGTCAAAAAGATGGAAAGTGTGCTTTCTATTTGAGCCTAAAACATGAATGTTTTAATGGTAATGCTGTTTCTAGAATAAGAGCTTAAAGCATTTTAGAGATGAGCCGTCCTGATTCTTTCAACTCTTAAAATTGATGTCAATAAGGGATTACAGAAAAATGTCCAATAAGATATTTGATGACAACTGATAACAACAAAGGAAAGGAAACAAATGTAAAGGCAGTTCACTTAAATTATAGAGAGGTTTAGGGTGCCTGAGTGGCTCAGTCAGTTAAGCATCTAACTCTTGATCTCAGCTCAGGTCTTGACGTCAGGGTCATGGGTTCAAGCCCCAGGTTGGGCTCCATTCTAGGTGTGGAGCTTACTTTAAAAAAAAAAAAATCCAGAGAAGCTATAGAGTACAATAATTTAGGGAAACATTTGGCTTGACCTTATATAATATGGCCTATTAAAATGTGTTAAAAATGTCATATATAACAGAGAAAGGAGAAATCAAAGAAAATAGATTGAAAATATTTTTTGTCAATATCTGATAAGCAAGCATTTAATCATTAGGGGTTATGTTGTACTTGGTAAATCCAAGCAAATATATGACTTTTAAAACAGATATATCTTTCTAGAACTTCATCTATAAGCACTGTCACCCACAACCAATGCTCATATAAAATATTGCGGCATATATTGTTACCACCTAGATATTGTTCTCTAATTCCATTAATTACTTAATGTATTGATTGAATGCATTTGAGTAGTGAAGTCCAAGATAAGCAGAGAGCATATCTGTTGCCAGAGAGCAAAAATATTGTCACAGACATTGAAAGAACCAGAGCTAGCTCAAGAGAGATTCTCCTTTACCAACTTGTGAAGATGTCGTTTTCTAAAGAAAATAGAATTTTATGAAAAGTCATAAGACCCTAATGATTTATTTTTTAAGCTTTTATTTAAATTCCAGTTGGTGTAAGTGTAATATCAGGTGTACAATATAGTTATTCAACATTTCTATACAACAGATGGTGTTCAAAACCAGTGTACACCTTGATCCCCATCACCTATTTCTCCCACCCACTTCTCCTCTGGTAAACATCAGTTTGTTCTCTATGGTTAAGAGTCTGTTTCCTGCTTTGCCTCTCTTTCTCATTTTCCCCCTTTGTTTGTTTCTTAAATTCCACATATGAGTAAAATCATATAGTATTTGAATCTCCCTGGTTGATTTATTTCATTTAGCAATATACTCTCCAATTCAATCTATGTTATTGCAAATGACAAGATTTCATTCTTTTTTATGGCTTAGTAATAATATTCCATACATACATACATATATATATATATACATATATATATATACACACACACACACACACACACACATATATATATATATTTCACATCTTTATCCATTCATCAGTCAATGGACAACATCCAAGCTGTTTACATAATTTGGCTATTATAGATAATGCTGCTATAAACATGGTGCAAGTATTCCTTTGAATTACTATTTTTGTATTCTTTGGGTAAATGCCTAGCAGATCACAGAGTAGTTCCATCTTAAACTTTTTGAGGAAACTCCATACTGTTTTCTAGAGTGGCTGCACCAGTTTGCATTCCCACAAACAGTGCAAGAGGGCTCCCTTTCTCCATATTCCCATCAACACCTGTTGTTTCTTGTGGTGTTGTTTTTTGCAAGGGTGGTTCAATATTCACATATCAATCAACATGATACACCACAAAAGAAAAGAATTATATGATCATTTCATTAGATGCAGAAAATCATGTGACAAAGTACAATATCCATTCATGATAAAAACCCTCAACAAGGTAGTTTAGAGGAAATGTACATCAACATAATGAAGTCCATATATGAAAAACCCACAGCCAATATCACTCTCAATGGTGGGAAAACTGAGAGGTTTTCCTCTATGGTCAGGAACATGTCAAGGATGTCCACTCTCACCACTCTTATTTAACATAGTACCAGAAGTCCTAGCCATAGCAATCAGAAGACAAAAAGAAATAAAAGGCATCCAAATCAACAAGGGAGATATCAAATGTTCACTATTTGCAGATGACATGATACTCTATATAGAAAATCCAAGACTCCACCAAAAAATTGTTAGAACTGATACACAAATTCAGTAAAGTCACAGGATACATAATGATATTTAAAAGGGGGTGAATAATATGAGGTATACTAGAAAAAAATATAAAATTTTCCAATAACATTAATAGATAATATTCTATCTCTATTGGTACATCCAGCTTTATGTAACATAGTATTTATGGGTTTGTATAACTGTGTTTTTATATAAATTTAGTAAAGGTTTGTAACCAGTTTGTCACTTTGTATATGTTTCATTTGTTTTAAGATATTTAAAAGCAAGTTAAAGAGCTAATTAGTGACATTTCTAAATTGGATTTATTACACATACAAGTCTTAAGTGCTTGGGAAGATTTTACTTCTTTGATTGTAAGTTTGACCTATAGGGTATTTTTAATACTTGAGAAAAAAACATGTATTTGTAACTATGGTTTGAAATGCCTGGAAAATATGATTAGGTAAATATTGCTAAATATTTATAGGCTATTTAACAAGATAAACTAACTGAACTAGTGAAAGTAATTATTTTCTTTTAATTAATTAATTAATTTGAAAAAGAGTGTGGACTAGGGGGAGGGAGAGGAAGAGAGAGTCTCAAGCAGACTCCCTGCTGAGTGTGAAGCCTGACTAGGGGCTGGATCTCATGGCCAATGTGATCATGACTTGAGCCAAAATCATGAGTCCAACACTTAACCAACTGAGCCACCCAGGCACCCCTGAAAGTAATTGTTTTCTTATGAGTAAAAATAAATTTATAAATTATGGGCTTAGGAAAACTACATTTCATAATTAAATTTTAATAAGTGGGTATTTATTAAAACACAATAACTGTAGTTGTATTTTCTAATCTCAAAATTCCCTTATGGGATTTTAATCCCAAACTGTTGACTGATACCAGATCACCTCACTACTTATTATTTGTGGTTTCACATAATGCTATATATTCTTCATTATGCCAGATTCTCTCTTCCCGGTTGACTGTAATCTCCCTGAGGACACTCACCACAAATGTAGCCCAGTGTCAGGAATACCATAGGCTTCTCTCACTCCTCTGAAATGTCCTTTGTCAAAGTTATCCAACAAGCTAGGCAGGTGTTGCCAAACTCAATGATCAATTTCAGTCTCAATTTACTTGAATTTCCCATAGAGATTACTCCAGTTGTTCACTCCATCATCTCTGAACACTATCAGGACACCATACCCTCTCTAACTTTCCTTCTTAAGCTCAATGGCCACTCCTCATTTCCCAGAACTGAACTGACATTCTCTTCCAGATGTCTCAGTGTTGGAGTTCTCTGGGGATCACCTTTCATGGCACTTCTATTTTATGTTATTACTCCATGTCTTATGGCTACACATTCCAATTAGACATTTAGAATGCTCAAACTTCTATCTCTAACCTGGACACCTTTCTATTTATCTTCCTTACCTGGATGTCTAGTGAGAGTATCAAACATAAGATGTGAACAAGTAGAAATCTTGTTCACCCACCTACCCAAGACAATTCTCTCTAATTTTTCTATCCTACCAGATGGGGAATATTCTTCTAGTTTCCTAAGTCAAAGGAGGCAGTCTTGATTCCTCACTTTTTCTATAACCCATGTGAAATTTAAAAGGAAGTCATGCCTGCTCTACCTTCAAAGTGAATCTCAAATCTCTCCAGTTCTCTCTTTCTCCCAGCTACTAATGATTAGCACCATCTAATTAATTCGCACAGTTCTATTGCTGGCCAGCTTCTGTCTATTCTCCATAAAGCATTCAGGGAAATGTTTTTAGTAAGTAAATCATATCATATCTAGATGAACTGGAACCATGGACTTAAAATCCTCTGAATTCTACTACTAGTAGTAATTGCTGGATGAGTAATTAAGTACAATATGCAAGAATAAAAAGTCTTTATCGTGTCATATACACCCTCAGATCTGGTCCACAATTTCCTCTCAAACTTCATCTATTGCTTGTTACCCTTTGCCATTCTGCTTCAGGAACACTAGTCTTCTTATTGTCCCTCCTTTAAAGAAAACTTCCTACCTCACATCCTCACCTTTGGTTTTTCCCTCTGTGGTTTGTACCACCCTGCTAGGTCCTTTTTTCTGTAAGTGATTATTTTTAATATTATTATTTTTAAGTTTAGTCTTTCAGTGGATGAAACCTTTTAATTTCTCACATATATCATTCCTTTACATTTATTAATTTATTTATTATATGTGTTCCCCAACTAAACAGGGAACAGAAAACAGGGAATTTTTCTTTTAAGTTAAGTATCATATCTTCAGGATCCCCAACCTGTTCGGCATTTTATTTATTTATTTATTCATTTTTTGAGATTTTATTTATTTATTTATTTGACAGAGAGAGATCACAAGTAGGCAGAGAGGCAGGCAGAGAGAGAGGGAAGCAGGCTCCCTGATGAGCAGAGAGCCCGATGCGGGGCTCGATCCCAGGACCCTGGGATCATGACCTGAGCTGAAGGCAGAGGCTTTAACCCACTGAGCCACCCAGGTGCCCCAACAGAAGCTTATGTCTTTTTTCTTTTTTTAAAGATTTTATTTACTTATTTGTCAGAGAGAGAGAGAGAGTGAGAGCGAGCACAGGCAGACAGAGTGGAAGGCAGAGGCAGAGGGAGAAGCAGGCTCCCTGCGGAGCAAGGAGCCCGATGTGGGACTCAATCCCAGGACGCTGGGATCATGACCTGAGCCAAAGGCAGCTGCTTAACCAACTGAGCCACCCAGGAGTCCCATGTTTGGCATTTTATAATTTGTAATTTTTGCTCAAGAAAATGTCTGTTGAATAAGTGGATTTTTGTGGAAACTATTATGATAGGTACAATTAAAAGAGAAAATTAAAATAATTTCAAAATGGGTTTATGTTACCCTTTGATTAAACTCTTTAGTAGACAATGAACTGTGATTTTCCCAGGGGACTAAACAGCAAACATCAAAGAAATAGAGTATGCATTATCTGTGCCTGGGTCATCAGTTCAAAGTTCTAAAATTCTTTTCAATTAGTAACAATGAATACATGGTGTATGTCAAATGGGGTTCTACAAAATGAACATAAACTGTCTTTAATTCTCACAAAACCCATATGATGTATATATTCTTGTTTTCATGTCATGGATGAAGACTGTAAATCTTAAAGAGATTAAGTAACTTTCCAATTCCCACAGTTACTCGGGTAATAAAGCCTGGTTTTGAACTCAGCTCTCCTAAGTACAGTGCCCATTACATTTGAACTTCATTTTTCAGTATTTCAAGGAATTAAGAGAATGCCATGTAAAGTTCAAATCTAGCATGTCTAATAGGAATACAACGTGAGCTATGTATGTAATTTAAAATTTTCAAACAGAGGAATTAAAATAAAAGGAGAAACTAATTTCAAAATTATAGTTCATTTAATCCAATATAGAAAAAACATCATTTCAGTATATAAGAGACATAAAAATTAGTGAAAATGTTTTGCATCCTTTTCTTCATACTAAGTTTTCAAAATCTGGTCTGTATTTTATATTAAAGCATATCTTGATTTCCTCAGTCGTATTTCAATAGCAGCTAGTGGCTACTGTACTGAGCAATACAAAACCTCTCCATTTAATTTGATAAAGTATATTTCCTAGCTGTCTTTACTTTCTCTATTACCTAAATAGAAATGTTTTAAATTCTTATTGTTAAAAGGATATGATAAATTAAAAAAGAATAAAAACCTCACATTCAGCCTAGTTGAAAACTTTAGTTCACCCAATTTCTAGAGCAGAAATTAAGGGAAAATACCTTAATTTTGAAGATACTTGGCAGCTGTCTGATCAAATGCTTGTGTAAGCAGCCGTTATGTTAGATTATGTTAGATTTCGTTAGATGGCTATGTTCTTATTCCTGTTGAAACTCTGGTAGGAATATAACATTCAATAACTTAGAGCAAGCATTTCTAGTATTCAACTCATCATGTCATAATCTGACAGGAAAATATTATGCTTCAGTACTCAGATCAAGGTACAAAAGCTCATTAGCAAATATATAATACAACCCAAGTAGAAAAAGAAGTGGTGCACACAGAGGTCATAACTGTTGTAGGCAACATCCACCAAGGACTACTAAAATGAGTGGGCACAAAGAAACAGAATATTCAAGAAACAGGATACCTGTCATAGTCTAAACTATCAAGTCAAAATATTTATTCATTACAAAGAGAAATGCAGTAGATGTACAGAAAAATGATCAAGTAATACTATTACTATTGAGACATCTCAATCTCATGCAGGAGCTCAACCTAATCATGAAAACACATCATAATTGAAGATCATTCTACAAAATATCTGATAATCACTCTTTAAAAAGCCTCAAGGTCATAAAGAACAAGGAAATACTAAAGAATTACTGTACATAGAAGAGACTAAAGAGATGTAAAACTAAATGCAATGTGGGATCTTGGACCAGGAAAAGTACATTAATGGAGACACTATTGGAATTCTAATAAAATCCTTTATTTGTCTATTAGTATTATACTGATACTAATTTCTTAGTTTTACTATGGCTAATATGAGTTATTCAAATTAGGAAAAGATGGATGAACAAGAGAATATATGAACTCTACATTATTTTTAAGATTTTTTTTCGATAATACAAAACTATCTTGACGTTAATTTTTTAAGGCAAAGTTTGAACAAATCACTGCTCAGCACTCTTCCCGTATGGCCATCCTACTCTTTGTCAATGCCCACCTAACACAGAAGCAATTACTCAGGTGAGTTAAGAAACCATAACTAACTGGGGCTCTTGGGTGGTGCAGTTAGGTAAGCATCCGACTTTTGGTTTCAGTTCAGGTCCTGCTCTAAGGTCCTGATCTCAGGGTCATGGAATGGAGCCCCACATTGGACTCAGTACTAAGCCTAAAGTCTGCTTAAATATTCTCTCTTCCTTCTCCTCTGCCTCTCCCTGCCCCACTTGCTCTCTTTCCCAAATAAATACATAAATAGATAGATAAATAAATAAATAAATCTTTTTAAAAGGGCATAGCTGATTATTAATATTGCATAGGCAAAATCATCCATTAATGGAGTTTTTCATTTTTCAGCTGTTAGCTAGCCTCAACCCAAGAAGAGTACTCTTAGAGAAATAATGACAGTGCTTTTTATTTCCAAATACTTGTAAATTTATAAATTCTTGGGAAACCTGGGTGGCTCAGTCATTAAGTATCTGTCTGCAGCTCAGGTCATGATTCCAAGGTCCTGGGATCGAGACCTGCATGGGGCTCCCTGCTCTGCAGGAAGCTTGCTTCCCCCTCTCACTCCCACTGCTTGGGTTCCCTCTCTCATTGTGTGTCTCTCTCTCTCTGTGTCAAATAAATAAATAAAATCTTTAAAAAAAAAAACAAACCTCATAAACTCTTATCCAACTGAAATCTCTTTGTTATGCCAGATATTGTATGTATATTATGATGGATATATGGTATTTTAAAATACATAATCACAATATTGATTTTATTTTCTTAAGGGACCCATGAAAAAATGACTTTTTTTTAGTATGTCATAAAATGTTATATAGTCAAAATAAAGAATAACTCCTACAACTTATTAGAAAAGGCTGAATGCTGTTCAATGTAGAAAGAAAGAAAATGACAAGTTTGTTACCACCATAGGCATGGCCTAGGAAGAAAATCCATTTCAAACCTCCTTCTTAATTTGTATACACAGGCAAAGGGCCTCTAATTCGAAAGAAAGAATGGTATTTTCACACAATGGTATTCTGTCCCCAGGAGCATTTTAGTGCCTGACAAAGGTAGATCTCAAGGACCTATTAACAATATCAATATTACTCACTGACAAATGGGTGTGAAGCCCAGAAGCTCGTAAGAGTGGGGTCAATCTGGCTTTCTCTCTATAGGGCTTTTCAGGATAAAATTATATTGCTTGTTTCTACAAATTATTATCTTTTTGCTGCACCAGAAATATTTGCAAATAGGCCGTATGGTGTGAGAAATGAGAAATATAAAAATTTTACCCTGGGGGTGCTTAGAATCCAAAGGGATTCCCAACAGATTCTAGAAATCCTGTGTAATCTGACTGCAGGCTTAGCAAGCCTGCCTCAATTTATACTCTGACCACAAAGTACCTGATCTGAAAGGGAACACCAGGGGCTTGAACTTGGAGATTGAATTTGAGTGAAGACTAGGTTTAAATGATCCTTTGTTCTATTTATTTTTTTCCCACATAAATGTAAATGAGCCCTTTATAAAAGTCATGGTAAATGCACCATTTTAGAGTTTACAGAGAATGTTTATTTAAAGTACTTTAACAACCCAGTCTGTAGGGTTGGCCTTCCCTTGCAAAATAAACAGCCACCCATTTGATAACCATTAGTGCATATAGGGACTGAAAGAGCAATGACTCACATTAAGCAGGTTCAGACACATCCTTTTAATTATGAAGTCAGAATGATATGGTGGTTAGGTGTTAGTCCTTAATTATTAGGACTAACTTGATGCCCCTTTCTTTTTATTGCTTGGAATGCATAAATGTGATGTTTCTAATTTGTTGATTATTTTTCTCTTTGGGAAAGTTAATTCTAAGGAGGTAAAAGACACAGAAGGTTTTATTTGGCTTCAAATGCAATGCTGAAAGCTACTGATGTTTCCACTGGCCTACATCCATAGCTGAGTAAGCATAATGTAATAAAATCTTTGGAAATTTGATTTCAGAGGATCAATCAGGATTATTTGAGTTCATTCCTCCTCTCCTCATATATAGCATTTCCTTTAGGTACCACTCAGTTATCTTCTCTGAATAACTATTTCAGCTTCTATTATTTCTGGAGAGCATGAAGGTTGTAAAGTCTTATGGGAGAGAACCATGGACTTGGAGATTGGTGGCTCTCTTCTTTTTGTGCTGAATAATATTCCATTGTCAGGATGTACCACAGTTTACTTAACCATTCACCTGCTGATGGGTATCTTGGATGCTTCCAAGTTTTGGCAATTATGAATAAAACTCTTATAAACATCCATGCATATATTTTTATGTGAACATAAGTTTCCAATTCCTTTGATAAATACCAAGGAGCACGACTGCTAAATCAGATGGTAAGAATATTATAATAATAAGATGAAGATCTGGTGTTTTCTTTTAACTTCAATATAATGTACTCCCTTTCACTAGCCAATTTTTTTTCTTTTGGGAGAGAGAGAGGGAAGGAGAGAGTACGGAGGAGGGGTAGGGCGAGAGAGAATCTTAAGCAGGCTCCATGCCCAGTGTTGAGCCAGATGCAGGGCTCCCTCTCATGACCCTGATATCATGACCTGAGCTGAAAATCAAGAGTTGGACACTTAACTGACTGAGCCACCCAGGTGACCCTTACCATCCAAATTTTAAAATGAATCTTTATTCTATTCATTTGGTTAACATGCTATTAATTAATTCGCTATTTCTTGGAATTACCTTTCGATCAGTAAAGAGAAGCAATTTTTAGAATTAATCTTCTTCATTTTTTACACATAACCAAGAAATTGTCATTCACGTAGAGTGGCAAATAGATTCTAATTACTGGCCCTCTCATAGCAATAGCATATTTTAGGACAAAAGTGATCTTACTATATATCAAATATGCTTAATGGAATGTCCAGTTTCTCCATCTAGAGTTAGAATGTTGTTCCCTACGTGTTTTGGGTTATCCATTTTCCTGAAGCATCCATTGTTCAGGCACAGTACTAATCAGAAGAGAAAAGAAGCAGAGGAACCATTTTTACCACACACCTGCAACAGCCAAGGGTACCGTATTCTCTCTAAATGCAGACTTACCTCAATAATCGTTGCTCAGGTAATGAATTTTCACCATCATAGATCTTTAAAAATGGCATTTGACATTACAGTTTCAGGCAAAATCACATGCACTTCCTTAACACAATAGTCAGAGGATAGCAAATGGAATGAGTTAGAATTGTATGTTGAGTTTAGATAACACCAAGAGCTTTGAGTACCCACACCAAGAGGGAGCAGTGAAGAAACAGCATCCACAACTCTCCAGGCTATTGTGTGTATTCCCTTTTATCATGTATTTTGAGCCCTTTAATGAAAGACTTGGCATTTAATCGGACTAAAGATATTCTTCTGTGTTACAATTTTTATTTTAAATTTAAGTTTGAATGTGAGAAAATAATGAGCCTCAGAAAGGTTCCAATATTAGTGAAAATAATGGTACAGAAAGAATAAGCCTTCCAAAAAGAGGACTTCCTGGAGCCTACCTTCAACTGCTATTATCCATTCTCAACTTTTCATATTTTGGAAAGTAAAATAAATCTTTGTTTCATTAAATTTCACATACACACTATTTACATATTTTCAAACTGTTGTTTGTTAATTGCATGGACTTGATTCTTTGGTCATTTGATATATTTATCGCTGAGAAATTTATGCATATTTTGTGATTGGAATAGAAATATCATATATCATTTTCCCATAAAATTAATGAAAAATATATTGTTTTCACTTCAGGTACTTGCACTTAGAATCTAGGTCTTCAGGAAGAGATAAAAATCAGTGCATGGGAAATAGATAAATCAAACAGAAAGAAAGAATATAGGGAGACAATATCTAGAATATCCAGCCCATTTCCTACAGGTACACCCATTTTTCCTTTAGGGCCCTAATACCTCTCATTCTTCTGGCTGTTTAAAAAAATGTTTGAGTTATAGAAAACTCAGGTTTTAATGTTTCTGAAGTGCCTGACTTCTGGAAGCATATTATTGGAGTCTCTGGCAAGCACAACCATCTGATGTTAAACATAGCATAGAGGTGATGAAGATTAAATTTGTGCAGAAGCTGACAATTTTGTCGATAGGTTCCTAGGTCTCACACCCCTGCTGTAGGTCTAAAATTAAAGTTGTCTTAGGTGATATTATTTCTGAGTTGTTCTGAAAGGCATGACTTACTCCATATAATTGAAACAGAGTGTATTCCTACAAACATTAGCATGTCATAAATCATATGGGTTTTGGAAAACTACTGGCTTTCAACAGGGTTTTATTTAATGAAAATTAGCACAATAAAATGTCTTCATTGCAGTAATCATGCTGCAATGGAACCCATTCAAAACACATGGCTTTCATTTTTTTTTTTCTTGAAAGACTAAAACATCATGCCAAAATAAGATAGGCAAAAAAGGGGGAAAAAAAAGTTTGATTATTTAACATTCCATGGTTTGTAATAGATGGAGCATTAGAGAATAACAGTGATGAATACCAGAATTGATCTCACGTCACCAACTTAAGACTTTATTTTTGGTAGCATATTACAGTGACATGTGGTAAAGGTAGCCAAAGTGTTACAGCAAAAATGAGGGGTGGAGAAAAATCCAATTTTGTTCCATAAGAATTGTGAATTGAGAACAGTCTTTTAAAATGTTAGTTCAGCTGAGACTTTCTGATGAGTAGGAAGGTGTGAGTAATTTGCTTTGGAAAGTAGTCATTCGAAATTGCTGGCTATTTGTTCGAAGGCTAACCAGAGCAGGTAATATGTAGCCTACTTTTAAAGGGAATCACTTAAAGTTAAGAGTTCCTTCCAAAATGACATCTTTGCTCAATCCACCTCCCAACAGAGAATTACCACTTGTGTACGTTTACATTAGGCAGGTTTATGCTGAAAGCATGTTAAATGAGACATTTGCAAGATCCTCAGAAAATTAATTTATACTTGACTTGGCATGACAACAAGAGAGGGAATACCCTCATGGATTTTTGGCATGCTCACACATTAGACATGACGTTGGTGGAAATGTAATTAAGTGCATAAAATATACTTCATAATAGTATAGTTGGCAGGAAAGGGGAAAAAAAGCTTCTATTAAAAAAAGAGAAAGCATCTCAGGTAATGGTAGTTATCCAACATGAGATATCTTTACCTTTGCTATTTATTGTTATTGATAGGATATTTTCTTTTATAGCAATGGCAAAGTAGGAGATGATTTTCTTAACCTAAAAATGTATATATTATTTAGTCTTTGAGTTTGTATATTATTGTAACCATAATTATAAAAGTTAATCAATCAATACTGATCTTATGTTTTCTACATGGTATGATAAGCAGACAGATACTAGGTCAGGAAATCTAGACCAATTAGATTCACAGTTACTTACCATGGATGTCTTCCAGAATCTTAGGTGGACATGGCAACCAGTCCACAATGGTGCACAGGGAACAAACACCTACCACTCTCAACCCCAGTGGTACTCTCAGGTCTATGAAGATGGAAATCATGATGGGGAAACCTTCATCAGTCAAGAGCAGCCTGCATGGATCCAGAGAAGGAGGAAGACTCCATCTGCTTTGAAATAATGAGTTCAGTAAGCTTAAAGAAGAGAGCATAGTTTAAGTGTACTTCGGTAAAAAGTAGGGTATCTATCTTTTAGGTGGGACTGTCATAGAAACTATAAAGTATGTCTATGTATATGCCTACTTTAAACTTTTCTGGATGACTTTTGAGTTCCTGTAGCTATGTGCACCAGATGCTTGGGATAGAATGTTTACCTGATAGTTTTGATCCCAGTTTTGAAGATCTGTTACTCCTCTCTTTATTTAGGACACTATCATTATGCCTGGCAATAAGGACGTATCCATTAAACCCACAAGGAGTTAGATAGTTGGAGGAATCAGTCTTCGCTTGTCCCCTAAGTGTCCAACTCTATCCCACAACTTGCAAGCTCAGCTCCAAGGACAAAAGGACTATAAAATCTGTACTTCAGCACTGGTAACCATGCTTATAGTCATGCTTATAGACTAACTGTGGCATTATTCTCCAATTTGTTGCAATCTTGCTTTTGAAATGCTTTACTATAGCCCACATGTGTCATTTTGATACTGCATAAAAAATAACTTCAAAACTTAGTGGTGTTAAAAAAATTAACTCAGTAAATTTTAAAGATCTCATTGGCTTTATACAACAATTCATGTACTGGGCAGCATCCAATCCAGCAGACAGAAAGGAATTCAGAGGAGCCGTACAAAATGAAAGACTTTTATAAGCAGAAGGGAGCAGAAACAAGAAAGTTATACTAGACAAAAAAGCTGATTTGTTATGGCAAGGCCACTTTACTTTAGGGAATGGTAAGGGTATATCAGGCAGATTACTTAACTAGTGCTGATTAGGTAATTCCTGACTGACTAGTTTAAGATGCCATTTCTGGGAGAGCTGAAACTGTAATTAGGTCTTAATTTGGTAACAAGGGGTTTAGCATAAATGACTCCATTTTGGGTCTGTTGTCTTCTTTTTTAACAGTGACTTATGCATTAAACATTTTGTTAGCTTAAGAGTCTGTTGCCAGCTAGGGGGGTTTTCTAGTTTAGGTTGAGCTGTATCTGAAGACAGCTTCAGTGCGGGTTGGTCTAGGCTGTCCTCAACTAGGATGGCTCATCTCTTTCCCATATCACCCCCAACAGGCTAGGTGCATGTGTAATTTTTATAGACTTTTAGATCAGCAATCAGTAACTTCTATTAAAATTAAACATGTCTAAATACTTAAACTAAACAAACAGAAAAAAGAATATGAAAAAAAATTTACACTGAGCAAAGCCATTATTAGAATACCATCATATAGACAAAAGGAAATGAGAAGATACCAAACAGTGAGGGCAAATTGAGAATTTTCTGGAAGCAAAAACTTTGAGTTCATTATACACACACTTTCAATATAGAAACTAGTAAAGTATACATTTAGGAAAGAAGAAACTGAAAATAAAAGGGGAAAAGGAAGGTAGAAGAAAGAATGGAGGCCAAAGACATTTACTAGGTAAATTTAAAGAATTGACTATTGGAAAACAGGATAAAATAATAACAAATTTGGTGATTATTAAAGCAAGGTGGAACTAAAATACTCAAAGTGTTAGTTCTCAAAAAATTTCTTTTTATGTATTCTTTAAAAAAAATGATCCAGAATATGCCCCAACATAAAAAGGAATTTAATTATATTTTAAAGAAAGATGGTAAATCGGAAGGGGAGATGAACCATGAGAGACTATGGACTCTGAAAAACAATTTGAGGGGTTTGAAGTGGTGGGGGGATGGGAGGTTGGGATACCAGGTGGTGGGTATTATAGAGGGCACGGATTGCATGGAGCACTGAGTGTGGTGCAAAAATAATGAATACTGTTAATGCTGAAAATAAATAAATTAATAAAAAAATGTAAAAAATAAATAAAAAAGTTAAAAAAAAAAAGAAAGATGGGATATCGAAGAAGGATGAGATGTAACCAGAATAGCTAAAGAAAATTTTTGCTTTGATGGTCAAGAGAGATCTTAGGAGGCTAGCTTTATATGTACAAAACGTTCACAATACCATGTAAGATAAAAGGATGATATTAGTTAAAGCATTATAAAATTCCTACAATATTGGGAAGACAAAGTCTTTCACTACTTCAAATTTTTGTTCAGAAAATTAATCATGTTGAGAATTAAGGTGAGTTAAAGGCAACTGATGTCAGTAAAAATGGCAGAGTAAGGACCTCCGAAAATTCTTTCTCTATAAAAGCAATGAGAAACTGGCAAAATTGTCAGAATCTGTTTTTTTCAGAACTCTGGAAGTTAGCCAAAGGCTTGCAGCAATCCAGGGAGCATTTTAGAAAAACAGCTGAATCTCAGTAAGAGCCGAGTTTCTTAGTGTAACTTACCCTAGTCCCATTTCCCATTCTCCAACTCACAGTAGCCTTGAAAAAACAAGCTCACATTCTCAGTACTGATGGGAACAGAACAGAGCTATAGCTCTTTCAAATTATCATTCCCTAAGAATTGCCATTATTTGACCTGTCTAATGGTTCCACGAAAGACCCCACTTGAAAGAACTGTCTTTATCTAACCTGATTCAATGCTCATCCCATGTTAAATGCTCCTCCTGGGGGGCATTTGTCAGAAACATTTACAGGCAAATGTTTTAATGTCATGGCTGCCTGAGGCAATGCATAACATTTGGGGTAAACCATAGACTAATGAAAAAGCATAAAAGGAAAAGTTGAGCAATGACATGTCCCATAGGGGCTTTGAAAGGCTTTGACATATTTCTAGGACTCTAGAGGGCCATGCACATGTGCAAGGCTGTGTGCATGCTTCAGAAAGAAATTAAAGAAGACATAAATAAATGGAAAGCTTTCCAGTGTTCATGGTTTGGAAGATTTAATGTTGTTAAGATTGTAATGCTCCCCAAATTGAGATATAGATTTAATGCATCAAAGTTTCCACTGATTTTTCCCCTTAAGAATTGGACAGCTGATACCAAAAGTCATATGGGAATACAAGGGACACAAAATAGTCAAAAGTATCTTGAAAAAGAGCAGAGTTAGAGGACTCAACATCATCTGATGTCAAAACTTACTATAAAGCTACAGTAACCAACAGCCCAAAAACAAATAACCTAATTAAAGAGTGAGCAGAAAACATCAACCAATATTTTTTCAAAGACATCCAGATATCAACAGACATATTAAAAGATGCTCAACATCATTTATCACCAGGGAAATGCAAATCAAAGGTACAATGAGATATCACTTCATACCTGTCAGAATGGCTAAACTCAAAAACACAAGAAACAATAAGTGTTGGTGAGGGTGTGGAGAAAAAGGAACCCTCTTGGACTATTGGTGGGAATGCAAACTGGTGTCACCACTATCGAAAAAAATAGGGAGTTTCCTCAAAAAATTAAAAATGGAAATATCCTACAATCCAGAATCACACTACTGAGTATTTGTTCAAAAAATACAATAACACTAATACAAAGGGATTCATGCACCCCTATGGTTATGGCAGCATTATTTACAATAGCCAAAATATGGAGGCAGCCCAAGTGTCCACTGACAGAGGAATGGATAAAGAAGATGTGGTATATATGCAGGATAAAGGAGATGTGATATATATGCAATTTTTATTCAGCCATAAAAAAGAATGAAATCTTGTCATTTGCAATGATTGGATGGAGCTAGATTATATAATGCTAAGTGAAATAAGTCAGTGAAAGAAAGACAAATACCATGTGATTTCATTCATATTTGGAATTTAAGAAACAAAACAAATGAGCAAAAGAAAAAAAAGAGAGAGAAAGAGAGAAACAAAACAAGAAACAGACTCTTAACTATGGAGAACAAACTGGATGCTTACCAGAGAGGAGGTGGGTGGCAGAATGAGTGAAATAGGTAATGGGGATTAAAGAACACACTTAACATGACAAGCACTGAGTAATGTATAGGATTGTTGAATCACTATATTATACACCTGAAACAAATATAATGCTGTATGTTAACTATACTGGCATTAAAATAAATTTAAAAAATTAAGTAAGATTAAATCTAAAAAAAAAATGCATCAGTTGATAAATAGGAAAAAAGTGGATGGCACTGGTATAAGAACAAACAAATTCATGGAATAGAACTGAGTTAAACAAACACTTCTCCAATGAAGACATACCAATGGCTATCAGACACATGAAAAAATGTTCATCATCACTAGCCATCAGGGAGATTCAAATTAAAACCACATTGAGATACCACCTTATACTAGTTAGAATGGCCAAAATTAGCAAGACAGGAAACAACATGTGTTGGAGGGGATGTGGAGAAAGGGGAACCCTCTTACACTGTTGGTGGGAATGCAAGTTGGTACAGCCACTTTGGAGAACAGTGTGGAGATTCCTTAAGAAATTAAAAATAGAACTTCCCTATGACCCTGCAATTGCACTCCTGGGTATTTAACCCAAAGATACAGATGTAGTGAAAAGAAGGGCTATCTGTATCCCAATTTATAGCAGCAATGGCCACGGTTGCCAAACTGTGGAAAGAACCAAGATGCCCTTCAACGGACGAATGGTTAAGGAAGATGTGGTCCATATACACTATGGAGTATTATGCCTCCATCAGAAAGGATGAATACCCAACTTTTGTAGCCACATGGACGGGACTGGAAGAGGTTATGCTGAGTGAAATAAGTGAAGCAGAGAGAGTCAATTATCATAGTTTCACTTATTTGTGGAGCATAACAAATAACATGGAGGACACAGGGAGATGGAGAGGAGAAGGGAGTTGAGGGAAATTGGAAGGGGAGACAAACCAGGAGAGACTATGGACTCTGAAAAACAACCTGAGGGTTTTGAAGGGGCAGGGGGTAGAAGGTTGGGGGAGCCAGGTGGTGGGTATTAAGGAGGGCACATATTGCATGGAGCACTGGGTGTTGTGCAAAAACAATGAATTCTGTTATGCTGAAAAGAAAAAAAACTATCACAACAGATGTAATTGTAAATAAATACTTGAAGCAGGAAAAAAAAAGAAAAATGAAACTATTATCTATTTGCAACTGATTTTTATCAACAGCAGCAGGATTATACAATGGGGAAAGAAAAGTCTCTTCAACAATGGTGCTGAGATATCTGGATATCCGTGTGTAAAGGATGGGTTTAGAGTGCTAACACATCATATATAAAATTTAACTCAAAATGGATCAAAGATTTAAATATTAGAACAGAAGACACAGGTCTAAGCATTCATGATGTTGATTAGGCAAAGGTTTCTTATATGACTGTCCTAGTCTATTCGGGCTGTTATTACAAAGACCTCAGACTAGGTACTTTATAACCAAATCTGTTTCTCACAGTTCAGTAGACTGTAAGTCCAAGATCATGGCATTAGCAGATACCAGTGTGGTGGCTGGTAGAGGATTTCTTCCTGGTTCACAAGGATACTTCTTCACTGTGTTCTTACATGCGAAAGGACAATGGATCTCCATGAAGTCTCATTTATAAGGCAGAGATTCCAATCATGAGGGCTCTATCTTCAGGATTTAAGTACCTCCTGATGTGATTTAATGTAGAGTCTGAGAACAAAGGATCAAGAAAGACATTTTTGGTGCAAAAAAGGTGGCTTTATTAAAACATGGGGACAGGACCTGTGGGCAGAAAGAGCTGTACTGGGATTGTGAGGAGTGATTGATTATATACTTTAAAGTTGGGAGGGGTAGAGACAAAGAAGGTTTCCAAAAGGATTTTCCTATGTTGAAGAAGATTTACATGATTTTGGAGGCCTACCTATTGTCAAACTAAGGTTGTTTTTTCCTCTAGCAAGAGGCTGACATTAAGACAATTGGGATCTGAAGGAATGCCACATTCTGCTTGTGTCAAGTATTTGTCTATGGGCTACAAGTTATAAGGAAATTTAATTTTATCTACATTTCCTTTTGCCTTCATTCTCCATATCACCTCTCAAAGACCCCCCTAAAAACATGAGCTTTGAGGGTTAGGATTTCAACATATGAACTTGGGTTTGGGAAAACACACACAAACACACACATATTTTAGACTATAGTAAAACCATAAAAAAGAGATAAATTGGATTTCATCAAAATTAAAAACCTTTGATGATTAAAAACACCATCATGAAATTTAAACAGTCCATGGAATGGGAGAAAACATTTATAAAGCATATATCTGATCAGGATCCTGGATGCAGAATATATAAAAAAGACATACAAATTCAACAATATAAAGACAAACAGCACAATTTAAAAAGTAGGCAAAAATCAAAAGAAATGAAATCTTACCATTTGCGACGACATGGATGGAACTAGAGGGTATTATGCTGAGTGAAATAAGTCAATCAGAGAAAGACAATTATCATATGATCTCCCTGATATGAGGAAGTTGAGGTTGTGGAGGGAGGGGGGTAGGAAAGGAATAAATGAAACAAGATGGGATCAGGAGGGAGACAAACCATAAGAGACTCTTAATCTCACAAAACAAACTGAGGGTTGCTGTGGGGAGGGGAGTACAGAGAGGGTGGTTGGGTTGTGGACATTGGGGGAAGGTATGTGCTATGGTGAGTGCTGTGAAGTGTGTAAGCCTGGCAATTCACGGACTTGTACCCCTGGGGCTAATAATACATTCTATGTTAATAAAAAAAATTTTTAATATTTTAAAAAATTAAAAAATAAAAAGTAGGCAAAAAACATAAATACATATTTCTCCAAAGAAAATAAACAAAGGGCCAATAAACACAGGAAAAGATGCTCTGTATCATTAGTCATTAGGGAAATGCAATTCAAAACCCAGACGGGATATCACTCCACAACCTGTATGATAACCATAATAAAAAAATACAGACAGTAACAAGTGTTAGTGAAGATGTAGAGGATTTGGGAAACTCAGTCATTACTGATGGAGACATCATATGTTATGGTTGCGGCAAGTAATCTAGCAGTTCCTTAAAAAGTTACCCACCATATAACCTGGGAGTTTCACTCCTATGTGTGAAAACGTATGTTCACATTAAAACCTGTACAGCAATCTTAACAGGGGCATTATTCACAATAGCCAAAAGTTGAAAATAACCCAAAAGTCCATCAACTGGTGAATGGAAAATGTAGTATAGCCATACAATGGAACAGCATTCAGACATAAAAACAAAGTTACCCGCTACAACATGGACAAACCTTGAAAGCAATACAGTAAGCCAGACAGAGAAAACTTTACATATGATTCCATATATACAAAATGCCCAGAAATGTCCAGAACAGGCAAATCCAGATTAGTGGTTTCCAGAGCTCCAAAGAGAGGAATGGGGAGTGACTGTTGGTTGAGGGAAAGTTTCTTCTGGGGGTGATGAAAATGTTCTGGATTAGATCGTTGTGATGGTTATTTAGCTTTGTGAATATACTAAAAATAAGTGACTTGTACACTTTAAAGTCATGAATTTTATGATAATGTGAATTAAATCTCGTTTTAAAAATGAATCGAAGGCACTAACTAAAATAATAGAAATAGAACATATAACTTTCAAACTAGCTGAAGGACCGTTTACTAAAATATGACCCATTTGGAATCAATAAGGATGAAAAACTGTAATTTTTTAAGTAGAAGAAGAACAGCAAAAACAACCACCAAAAAACCCCGTGCAAAGTTGATCTAAATGTATCAACAATGACATCAGATGTGGGCTAGAGATTGGAAAATTATGGCCTGGGTCAAAGGTCTTCAGTCTGATTTTTGTACAGCCTAAGAACAAAGAATGGATTTTGGTATTTTTAAGGAGTTATTGAAAAGAAGGAGGACAGAGATAGAAGAGGAGCCGCCGCTGCAACCAGGGCCCTCGAAACTAAAATATTCACTCTTAGGCCCAGTACGGAAAACGTGTGCTGAACTCTGACAGTCTAAACATTTTCGAGCCAAACATAAAATCTAACAAAACAATAAAACAACACTTCTCCTTGTCCCTGTCACCTGCCAGTTTTGGAACAGCTGCTGGGAAGGGTGCTGCACACTGTCTGTCTCTGGGTTGAAGGCTGCCTGAGGGAAACTGGCATGACATCTGGAAGACAGAAGGGAGGTCACTGTCTTCACCGGCTTCAGCCTTTTCACAAACACCTTCTTTGATGTTGCTGGATTAGAGAGTAAGGGGAGCTTTGCCAGAGACTCTGGACAGTTGTAGGTCTTCCCCAGGAAGTTTCTGGGAATTGCTCATGTTGGTGCTCCAGCTAAGGTCCTCAGGGATTTTCTTTTTCTCCAGTATTTATGCTGCTTCCCAAACTTTCTTTTCCTAGACCATCCTACTTGCATGGACACCTCTTGAAGTTTGGTATCAGAAACTTCACATCATTCCTACCAGGTTCCATTTGTCCAGCAAGCCAAGAAACGTGGGTGGGGATATTAGTTTTGTGAAGAGAAGTGTCTAACAGGAGCAATGACTTTTCATTAAAGAGACAGAGCCAGATGGTGGCAACTGTACAGACAAAGCACCAAAATAAATATCCCTACTTCCCTCTTTTTTATCTCAACCCTGCTCCCATTGGCCAAATTAAATAGAAAGATATATCCCTGTAGATCAGCCTCAGTAAGGTCAGCCTCTCAGGTAGAGAACATAGTAGAAAACAGATTCAGAAGGGAAATGGAGAACGGCCAGCTCAGCTACCAATCTAAATGGCTTATTCATGTACTAAAAGAAACACAGTATTACTGGGAATTGAAGAAATAGATATCAAAACAATAATCGACCAACTCAGATCCTAAGTGTTAATAATAAAAGTAATAACAATAAATCCGATAACCTCCAAAGTTGGCAAGGATGCTACAAATTAGTAATGCAAGCTACGAGTTAACTATTTGGGATCCCCACTTTATAGGGTAAATTGGGAATACCTAAGAAAGTTGATGATCCACCCACCTTATGAGCCAGCAATTCTAATCCTGGGGATCAATCGTGGAGAAACTTTAGTGCATATGCAGATGAACATACATGAAATTGTTCAATGTTTGCAATATCAGAAAAAGAGAGAGAGAGGAAGAGGAAAATAAACAAACAAACAACAAACATCTAACAATTTCTTAGAAGGGAACTGGAGGAATAAACTCATCTAAAATAAAATAATCAATACGAGTTAAAAGATACAGACTAAACTTTCAAATATCAGTAATGCTAAATCTCACAAAAATATCATACAAAGGGAAGAAATCCAGGTGCCAAACAAGTGCAAGTTAAGATACAATTTCGGTTTTTTAAAGATTTTATTTATTTGAGAGAAAGAGAAAGAGACAGCATCAGCAAGGGGGAGGAGTAGAGGGAGAAGCAGACTCTTCACTGAACAGGGAGCCTGATGTAGGGCTCTATCTCAAGACCCTAGATCATGACCTGAGCCGAAGGCAGATGCTTAACCAACTGAGCCATCCAGGCGCCCCAGATATAATTTCTATAATACATGTAAATTTAGGTATCACATCCTCTTTGGGGGAACTCTCTAAAAGCAGAGCCTGGTACAGGGATTGTTGTACATGTGACTTATCAGGGGACAACTCTCAGAAGAAGGGCAAGAAGAAAAGGAGCTCTGGAGAATGAACTTGAAGCAAGGGGGTTGACCTCACTGACTCACCTCCCCAACCCCTGCCTCCGACCCAGGCACACACACCTGCCAATCAATCATTGGCTAAATGCTGACTGGTGGGAAACATCCTCCCAAAGGAACATCTTGCATTTAGCCTCGGACAGTCTTTCAGAGAATAGGACAGCTGAGAGCCATTAGTAGCCAACACCCACTGGAGCCGGAACTTGAGTGTACCGGCAGTGAAAGGGGTCTGGAAGGGGCATGCCAGTGTCCACTATCCACAGGAAACAATGGTGTACTGTTTATGGCCTTATGTGGGTAATAAAATTACAAACATTTGTATGGAAATAAAAAACAACACTCATTTCAAAATAATGGTTTCCTCTAATAAGGAAGGGAGGAAGGAAAGGGAAATGATTCAAAGGTTGGCCTTACGCTGTATTTATATTAGTTTAATTTCTTAAACAAGTGATCTGAAGTAATAAAGCAACACGTTAACATTTAAATATCAGTATTTGTAAGCTTTAAAACTTAAAGTAACATACAAAACCAAAAACTAATAGTAAAATACGTAGATTTAAAAGGAATAATAATGGTTCTTGTAATTTTTAAATTTAATTTACAGCAATGGTGAAAAACGTGTCTTTACTAAATTTGATGAAACTGGAAATCATTCGTTATTGTTCACCATTCATCGAAAATCATACTTTTAATTATAAAAGTTAGATATAAGATTTGATGTTTATAATATCTCTCTTTATAGTTTTATTTATCCTCAATCAATATTTTATGTGAAGACATGTCAGAGAAAGAGACAGAGAAAGACAGACAGTAAGAAGGTAAGAACTTTGAGATTTCTGGAATAATATTTACCTGATATTGAAATGAAATATATCTGGATGGTGGGATTTGGAATGGTTTCTTAATTCTTCTTTATAAGTTTATTCATTGCTTTCATTTGTATAATGGCCATTGTCTCATTTTTACAGAAACAATAAAGTCATTCTTAAGAGTAAAGAAAAATGTGTTTTCTCCCTAATAATAAAACCATTACAAAGTTAATAACTCTTTGATAGTATTTTACACCTGCTACATATGCCAAAATTAAATAAAAGAAATGCCCCAAACTGGCAAGGTTTTTAAAACCTGCTACAATGATATATTGTTAGTGGCAATATAATTCATGATTCTGTTAGAAAAAAATAAAATCTGGCAAAATTTTATGAGTAGCAAATAGATGTTTACATCCTTGGATCCATAAACTAATTTCCTAGAATTTATTCCATGGGAACATTACAGTAAAGCAAATAACATCTGTACGAATGATGGTTATTATTATAAGGCATTGAAACACTCTACCTTGACTAAGAAATGTATGGAAAATGAATTTAAGGGGGTACTATGCTGTGATCAAAATATGAAAAGTGTGAATAAGTAAAGATATCGATAGCTCCTGAGCATGTAATGTGTACTTAGAGGGCATAGATGATTTTGTGAACTATTTTATCTCTCAAAATTCATGGGTTCAGTATCATTAAAATACCATTACAGGGAAGGAATCTAACTTGTCCATAGCTGCATGGCATGCTAATGAATGGCAGTATTAAGGTTCAAACCCAACTCTGTAGAACTCTAAATCACAAACTCTTTTTACTAAAGAAATTTTCTTAGCTGTAGCATTCATTTTACAGTAAATTTTATGCAGACCTCTCTTAGCTTCAAATCAAAGAGATGACAAAAGAAGAGCTTTTTGGATGGATGTGCCAGAGTCAGGGCTGCCCTCAGGTCCCCCCCAACCAACTTGGCCTCAACAGAATCTTAGGGCACCACAAATAATTTTAAAAAATCATTATACCATACCATATTATATTTGAAAAATGTAAAAATGGTTTAATATAATTTAAAGTGTTGAAAGATCATAATAAAATGTTACTACTCTCAATTGAGTAGTTTTCTACTCAATTCACATGGAGACATGAATCAAAATATTCATGGGCAAAAACAAGAACCGAAACTGTTTCATGAAGAGGGTAGCATCCAGCTAAGCCATGGGGCACTAGAGGAATAAGTTGCTTGAATTATCCACCACTTCTTTTTTTAAAGATTTTATTTATTTGAGAGCAAGAGAGAGAGAGAGAAAGAGCATGAGCAGGTTGAGGGGCAGAGAGAGAAGCAGACTCTCCGCTGAGCCAGGGCCCTGATGCTGGGCTCGATCCCAGGACTCTAGGATCATGACTTGAGCCCAAGGCAGATGCTTAAAAGACTGGGCCACCCAGGCGCCCCTTTTCTACCGCTTTTGAGGTGGTCCTCAGAGCTTTCTTAAGCCTAGAAAATCCACTTATCTTTGTGCTAAGTCAGACATAGTCTTTTCTAAAATGCTATAAAGACTGTGCATTATTTGTGAATGTGGATGCAACTGAGGATGGGGGAGGAATGAGAAAACTCATATATTTTGGGATCAACATATATTCCCCAACAAACTGTGACAGACTGGGAGAATTTCCTCTTTCCTTCTTACTAGTCAGGGAAACCCAGACCCTGTCACCTGCCCCTCCCAATTCTATACCAGTAAATGCAAAGATAGCTGAAACTTGTTTCCCATCCTCCTTGGCTGCTGTTAACATGGCCATGTGATCCACTCTTGGTCACTGAGATAGCAGAGGGGAAATCCAGTGGCTCGGGGGAAATATGAACTCTCTAGAAGGGAGAAATGTATGAGAAGGCCTATCATCCTTTCTGTGTGCGGAAGTTCTCCTGTAAGACTGTGAGGCCTAAAGTTACCACAGCCATCCTGAAATCAGGGAAAGAGCCAGGAACTCCAGGAAATACCTTCCTACATAGTTTTTGATATGTGATAAAAAAGAACCTTCCACAGTTTAAGCTCCTTTGAATTGGGCATTCTGTTATTTACAGCAGAAAGCATCTGAACGTAAATTCCAGAAATCTGTCAGATAACCAAAGTTCCCAACTAGAAAAAAAAAAATCAATTCAAAATTATCAAGGGCATTGTCCTTTTTTGCTGATATAAATGAAATGTAGGCCTTTTTACAGTCATGAAGAATTTCTGGTAATTTCCTTCTTTTACAATGGTTATATCACAGTTCATGAGTTTTATATGAAATGTGATTGTTTCTGATTATTGTGGCTTCCACTGATTCTTGTACATAAAGTTGCTGATTCTAAACTGCTAGGAAAAATTCAGGCAGTTTTCAAAAGCTTTTAGGTCCCCAAAAGATGAAGAATTACTTCTTTCCTTCCTTTTTCCTTTTCTTTCCATCAATTCTTTCTGTCCTAAGACCAGTATTTTAAAGTAGCCCTCAAATACCACTGAGGTAAATCTCCATATACTCTATTGCAAGGATCAAATACAGTATGTGGGAAAGTGCTTTAGAGGCAGGAGAACATTCTGCAAGCCCAACAACATTATTATTACTACATCCTAACAACACTGCTTCCCATTAACAACAGCAAGCTAAGAGTAGGCAATGATGGTAGGTCTGTCTAACTTGAGTTTCAAAAACACAATTGAAATTGTGTTAAAATTGGGATAATGTCTTGGTCACCTCATCAGTCTTGGGTTGATATGGTTATAATAAACACAAACTTCTTGCTTTTATTCAATAAACACTTAAGTGGCTTAACCTTAGTTATATTTTAGGCACTGATCAATATATTTAAAAAATGACAAGTCTCTCAGTTCCTATGACAACTTTTGAAGGAGATACCTTCATTGTTCTCATTTTTCTGATGAGAAAACTGAGACATCAGTTACTTAAGTAACTTGCCAAAGTTAGCTCTAAGTGGTAGAATGGTAATAATTGTATTAGCTGACATTGTAGGGGAGGAAAAAGGTTTTGATCCTCCTAGGGTCCCTGGATGGGTCTGAAATTTGAGCTGACAAAGACAGGTTAACATGAGAGAAGCATATAAATTTATTTAATATATGCTTTAAGTGACCCAGGAAGCTTCATAAGGAAATGAAGACCCAAATACACAGTTAGACATGCATTTTTATGCTAGGTTTGATGAAGAGTGGGCTGTCGTGTAGAAAAAAGATAGGTTAGGGTGTAGGAGGTAAGTGTAAAAAACTGGGGGAGATTTAGCAAGGCCTGTTAGGATTCTTCTTGGTCCCCCTTTGTCTTTGGAAGTGAGTAGGTTCCTTCTTCTGGGTATAAGGAAGGCACTCTCCCATAAGGGTTTTAGGACCTCTATCAGGGAAGAAGGACAGAGGGAAGGTCACTGACCGTCTTCCTCTGCTCTTTTCTGAAACTCCTTCAGTTTAAAATAGTTAGTACGCCAAAGTGCCATGTTTTGGAGTAGTGTGTCCTGAACTCCATCACCATACAGAAAGAAATGTATGAAGTTATTCACTAAAATTGAGAAAGTGTGACAGGTTTACCACATGCTTCATTTTGTTTTATAGACAAGTGCAAAGAATAATGAAAGAATGGAAAAAGAGCATTTTCCTTTCCTTTATCTTCTTTTCTTTATTCCCCCCACCACTATGTGCACAGGAGCACATGTGTGTGTCTATGTGTGTGTGGGTGTGTGTGTGTGTGTGTGTGTGAGAGAAAGAGAGAGAGAGAGAATAATGAGCTTCTTTGTTCAGAAATAACTATGCTTCCTCAGCCTGCACATAATGTGAGAGAGAAACTTTAAAGAACAAAAAAATCATGTGTGAGACTCAAAAATCTCTCCCCACATAAGCTGAAAGATTCCAATAGTGGCAATTATATACCAAAATAAATATGGCATCCCTATTTCCCACTGGTATTATCTTCCAGAATTTTCTTTGGATCTGAATGCATTTATGGTGAGAACATATTCAGCTTTCTTCTCATTTTTTTTAATCTTATATGCTCAGTTGCAGGGCTGACCACATATACTTTCTCTTCCTGCATCTATGCCTTTTTTTGCAATGAGACTGTGCAGCTTTTTTCAAGGAAAGGGGAGTTTATTTCTCTATTTTTTGAATCTAGATTTAGACGTGTGACAGGTGATGGCCAAGGAGAAATTAGAAAACCTGATAGAAACAGAGGCATGACAAGTACTTGAGAACTGGGGTTCTTCCTGTCTTGCTATTCTTGGGAACTCTTACTACCACCAAGTGAATGTGACTCAGCACCCAGCTACTACCATTAACCCTGGCATCAGGCATGTGAATGAGGCCATCAGCCACCAACCAAATCACCAACCATCCAACCAACCCAAAAAAATGGGTGAACTCTACCAACACCTTACTGAGCAGAGAAGAGCAATCCTACTTAAGCCCAGCCCAAAACATCAACTTATGTTGCAGTGAGAAAAAAAAAAAAAAAGATTGTTAGTTTCAGTCACTAGTTTTGGGATGGAATATGTTTTATTTTTACTCCATTCAGCCTTTCTCTAGGCTCTCCTATGCTTAAGAGCCCTCAGAGGCAAAGCATGTAATGACTCTCTGCTTTACCAGCTCAAGGGCATCTGCTTTACCAGCTCAAGTGCTGTGGGTCAGTCTTAATTCTCTTAGAATGTGTCTAATTTCATTGCAAAAGTAATGTATCTGGCTAATAAGACTTAGGCTCCTTGGCTGTGTTTCCTCTCTTTTGCACCCTAGAGCTCTTGCCACTACACAGAACCTTTCATTTCCAAAGGATGTCTGAGTACTTCATAAACTTAGCCAGTGGACTTATAAACTTTATGGCCAAGGAATCAGTCCACCACTGAAAGGTAACCTGCTTCTTGTGTGAAAAGTAGCAATTGTTTACATATGGTTAACCTGAAGGCATAAGGAGGCTAAGCATTAGGTTTAAAACCTTAAGATGTCATAGAGCAGGTCCTGGTAGGATTTCCTTTCCTTTATTAAGTTCTCTTCTGCACTGCTTTAGTTGACTGAGCCCAAAGGAAGTGGAACCAATGAATGAACTGAACCCATGACCCTAAGCACCTGGTGAGAATTGGTCTCTGTGTAATGACCTGAGATAAAACTCCCAACTCTACATGCCGGGGAGGTCAACAAGAAAAAAATCTCATTTGTAAAGCTCTTTTTAATTTTTAAAGGAAACCTATTCATGCACTGTTATTTTGCCCATTTTTCTGTCCCTTTCACATAGAACTTTACACTTACTGTCGTATGTTTTATTTGTTGAACTAAAGTTTGTTTTGCTCCATTAAAGGCAGGAATGAATGAGCCATGCTGTAACTCCCTTAGACTCTATCAAAATGAGTATGTAGAAAGGAAGCACTTTCTGTCCATCTCTCAGTTCAGCGCTATGCACCACCCCCTCCCAAAAGTTCGAGAAAGATTTGCTAATCAGGATGCTGAGTTCAGGACATCTACTGGACTACTGTTATGAGTGGCAGCATAACTGGAGGTTAAGTAGGGGCTCTGTTTCTCTCTTCATTTACTCTATGCAAAGGAGGCAATAACTCTTGAAGGCCAGGCATCTCGTTTTCTTCACTATCTATTGCAATATGCTGTCCATTGCTTCATATAGTTGGCACCATTGTGACAGCCAGTTATTCTTAAGATTTGGGATGGTAGGTGAGAAGCAAGAGACTCAGTTTTCTCAAGCTTCTTTGCTCGTAAGTCATTGGCAATTGAATCAATCAAAATGTACTCTTATTTTCCATTGACTATTGACCAATGTGTGTTTAAGCTTTTTTTTTTTTTTTAAAGATTTTATTTATTTATTTGACAGAGAGAGATCACAAGCAGGCAGAGAGAGAGGAGGAAGCAGGCTCCCTGCTGAGCAGAGAGCCCGATGCGGGCCTCGATCCCAGGACCCTGAGATCATGACCTGAGCCGAAGGCAGCGGCCCAACCCACTGAGCCACCCAGGCGCCCGTGTTTAAGCTTTTGATGACCTCAATATCTCAGGGAAAAGAGATGTTTGGCAGGGATGGATTTTGGTCATTAATGAGACAATTGGGACTTGAATGAGATTTGAGGATTCATGGTAGAAATGCATCAATGTTAATTTCCTGATTGTGATAGGTATCTTGCGATTATTTGAGAGAATGTTCTTATATGTATAAAATAAAACTAAAATACTCAGGGATTCTGGGACATCAGGTTAGTAATTGCTCACAAACAGATCAGGGGGAAAAAAATCTTTGTATTGTACTTGCAAAAATAAACAAATAAATAGAGTCTCTTAAAGTTGTGATTTTAGACTAATTGGCCATGGTGTTTGTCTAGTTCAGTAGAGGACAGAGAAATTCAGCCAGAAATGTTGATGAAACAAAATGAAGAGTCAAGAAGGACCTTACAGGTCAAAGTCAGAGTTTTCATAGATGCAGGAGCAGTGGAGGATTTTAATTAGCTCAAAGCCAGTGATCATTCCTGCCCAAGTTTAGAAAGTGCAGTGATGAGGGAGACACTACTCTGCTTAGTGCCCTGCCATCTGGTAAGTCCCAAGATGCCTATCAATAGCCACATCTCCATTTATGAGCCTGAAGACTACTTAATGATCAAGTATACTCTACCTGATACACAGGTTTAATTCAGTCTTGTAGGACCAACTTTTGACCACTGGCTGATGGAAATTAGTGTAAAATACTACAGCTCTCCTGCTCTGTAGATGGGATAACTCTTGACTTGCATGCAAAGGGGCTCCCAGAATTCCCTACTGGGGCTTAGTTCAAGCTGCCCACAGTGGTAATTTAGATTTTTAATATGGTTCTTTAGGTTGCCTTCCCTTCCATGAATCATTCCAACCTCACTCCTGTGATCATCTCCCAAATAAACTAGGTACACTCATATCCTACTCTCAATGTCTGTTTTCAGGAAACTCAAACTAAGGCCAATGTTTAACTTAATTATTATTGGCAGGGCTCAGCCTAAATCTAGATATGTGTCCACATCAAGTTAAAACATTGTTTTAAGTACCAATTTCACATCAATTTTTGAATCAGAATGTTTTTGACATCCTGGGTAAAAACTGAAAAATACATTCCATGATGATAAGTTATTGGTTCTTTTGAATATGGTTGAAACCACACAAATAACAGGACTCCTCTCCTGTTTGGACTCCTCTCTCTATTGGACTCCTCTCTCTGCAGAGCTTCATTACTGTATATATAACTATTAAAATGGATGAGTGACAGCATTTGCTAAAGGTAAAGAAAGTTGAGGAAAACAATACAAAGATAAGGTGAAAGTTGAAGGTCAGAGTAAAAAATACAAGTTAACCCAATAACTTAGAGGTGTAAGGACCTTTCTCCATTGATTTACTCTGAAGTTAACGTTCCCTGTAAGAAAACACACAAACACATTTACTCCAGTGCTCCAAGGAATTGAGTGACTGTCTTTGGGTCTTTGTGCATTTTCAGTGTGGCTGGCTTTGTCACTGGGATTGAACAAATGAGAATCAGTGGAGGAGAAAAGAATACAGAGCTAAGGCAACGGGCAAGTAGAAACTGTTCTATTATGTGCTGTCAGGCTTGAGTGTGAATAGGGCTGCACCTGGAGGAAGAGAAAAAAGGAAGCATTCATCCATCTCTCCTCACATGGGAAGCCAGATAGGGCAAGGGGGCTGTCCTGTCAAGAGAATGATTCAGGAGTCCTTTCTCACTGAAGATTAATCATACCAAAGGGCAGGGGTAAAGAATACCCTGCTCTATTTGCTTCCCAATCTCTCCCCTCTGCCTAGGTCCCAAATGACTCTATTTTCATATGTCGAGATATTGGTGGAGCAGAGCTGCTGAAAGGTCTGAGACATCTGGGAGATGAATCACTCCATGCAGAAATAGAACAATTAGCTGCGTTTAGTCCAGCACAAAGGCCTTGAGAGGTGTCTAATTGAGTAGCCTGCAACAGAGCCAGGAAACAATGTGGATTTGAAAAGAATCCCACAATTAATTTCTGCATTGACCTAATGGGTAATAATTTGTTAATGTGTACAGAGACCAGAGTGGGCCTTTTCCATGATGTTCATGGATTTAAAGTGCATGGCATTCCCCTGTGTTTGTGCATGCTTGGATGAGTGCTTGAAAAATAAAGGATGTAGTTAAATGCAAGCCCCCCCCCCTTTTTTGTAGCCCATTATTAAATCTGTGACCATTTAAACATAAAACAAGACATTCTGGCATGGTTTAGGCCATACATTTCTCCAGAACATCAGGTTTAGAATTAGACATTGGCAGTCAAGTGATTTTTGAACCATTAAGACATTTTACAAAAATCACATTGCCTTTGGACAATTTTAGAAATAGAAAGAAGGTAAAAGTGTTAAAAAAAAATCCAACATATTTTTATTGAAAAAGTGGAAACAGATTATATCATACAGACTCTTTTGTCCAAGAAAAAAAACTTACTTCCTTATAGATGCTAAAAATATATTAACTACACATGCTTATATGTGATTGTGCTCTAGACTCCCTTTTCCCTGGTTCCCAGAGAATTAGTAGTATTTTGGTTAATTTTGGTATTTTAAAGAAGAAATTATAGTTATTTTCCTAAGTGAAGTAATTGAAGGACTCTAAAGAGGCTTGACCCTTTAGAATAATAATAATTTATCACTGTGATTAAACTTGGATTTTAATAATAATGAATTAGAGTCTAGATATGAGTTATGCTTAGATTTTATCTCTACTTTTTTCACTGATTTTTTTTTTTTTATTCCCAAGCAAGCAGACTGTGTGAAGACAAACACTTAACCATTTGGTATTGAAGCTCTTTGTGTGAAAAAGTAAAGGAGTAGACATTCATAGGAGCCCTTCCTGCCCTGAATTCAATGATGTCATAACTTCTAGGGCATTCACAAAGATAACAATTAAATTATTGGTGTGAAAGGATTAAATTCACTAAACCAACCACAAATCTCCCCTTCTTTCTAATGCCTTCGAGGGAAGCAGCTTTTCTTCTGAACTGTGTGTTTGTGGTTCACCAATGCCCACCTCTACGGCATGGCAGATAGCAAAGGGGAAAGTGATATGGGATTTAACAGTGTTGGAAATCAGCTCCTTTAGAAGGGGCTGGTTCTGTAGGGGAATAATCTGACCAGTGTATGATGGAAGAAAACAAGAGCTGCATGCTTAAATGAGAAAGACATTTCTTCTTTTGGGAAACTGAGGATTGCAGAAAGATGGAGATGAGCAAGAGAGAAAAAGACTTGTAGTCCATGTGTCTCTTCTGACTCACCACTGTACCTCAATGGACCCAGCAAAATGTCTGGTATATTGTGAGCACTTAGTAAATACAAGATAAAGGAATGTGGGCTTTTGTGTCAACACAGCCCCTTTCCCTAAAGCAGAACTGAGTCTGAAATGGTACAAAGGGATGAAATGAAGGTGTGATATAGCTGGGGAGAATTGTATATGAGATGCCATTGTAAACTCAGAGTTTGCATCTATATGCATAGTCTTTCACGTTCTACCTCAGTGTCCAATGATACCAGTCAAATAATTGGTCAATTCAGGCAACAAGACAAATTGGCTGGTTTACTATGTCAGCTGGTCAGCTCAGACCTGGTCACTGGTCCACTAAGCTGGTTTTGAGTGAACACAGATTAGCAATCCCAAGGATTTACTGGATCATTACCTTCAAAAGCAATGAAAGTAGAGTTCTAAGGGACTAGAGTTCTAAGGAACTAATTTTTCATTACATGTTTGATCAATTGTACCATAACCTTGTGGTGCTGATGGGTAAAAAAGTTAAGACTACTAGCAAAGAGAATAGCTACTTCTACAGAGAGAATAACTAACAGTACCATGAAATGTTCATTAACTTTTCTCAATGAGATAAAGTATTAAAACCCTGTTAGTATTCACCCCTTATTTGCTCAGTAATCAACATTATAGTCTTAAATAAAAATCTCTAAAAGAGATCTGTAGTGGGGTGCCTGGGTAGTTTAGTCAGTTAAGTGTCCAACTCCTGATTTTGGCTCAGGTCATGATCTCAGGGTCGTGGGAGTGAGCCCAATGTTGGGCTCCACACTCAGCTTGGAGCTTCATTAAGATTCTCTCTCTCCATTTCCCTGTGCCCCTGCCCCTGCTCATATTCTCCTCTCTCTCACTCTCTAAAAAAATAAAATAAAATAAAATAAAATAAAATAGATGTTTGGAGCCAAAAATTCTGCATATTTTAAAAAGTTAATTCTCTTAAAATAAAATGGAGAGAAAATGTCACCCTTCTTGGAATTGATAGACCAACTGACTAATAGAAACCATGTGAAAATTCTTATGTTGAGTTAGAAATGCATTCAAACAAGCATATTCTTAATAGATCTTCATGTGATAGCATAAAGTAGCTTCCAGCATTTACTGCTGATACTACAAATTCATCCTTAGTCCCTTGACCCTAATTTAGTAGATTTTCTCCCTATTTCTAAAGAATTATGTGTGAGCTTTGATACTGAAACCAAAAGACCAGCCCTTCTGAGAATGGTTCCCCTATTATCAAAGCATCTTTATAACATCTTCTCACAGTTGTTAGTAAACTAAAGACTCCCACATCTTTTTCATCAGAGGCACCTCCTGCCTCCATTCTTGATTCCATATGTCCTTTCATTGGAGAAACCTATTCCTATACAGTTGTGCTTCCGGCTGCTCACATTGCTCTTGGTTAGGCTTAATTTATTGTTCTTCTTCCCAGTATGCCCCATTTTCTAGAAGTCTTTCTATGTTAGGATCTGTGATCTAGGTGTTTCTCAAATACTGGAATTTTTTTATTGGCCATTAACAACAACAAGAAGAAATGTATTATATTTGTCTCTGAAAATCAGATGGTTGGTTCAGTAAGTTCATATCCCAGCACACTCTGACCCTTGGAGGTAGTTTCTTTACTTAAAATATGGGTACATCCAAGTCAGGTAGAGGGAACTGACAAACTAAGTCACTGGACAAAGACTGTTTCTGGAACGTCCAAGAAGAACATAAGAAAACTGGTATGTGGTCTTCTTGTCGTGAAGCTTGGTTGTTGCTGTGTTGCTCAAGAAAGGTTACCTCTATGAGACAAGACATAAAATTCAAAAGAGTTCCTCATGAAGATAAATGTTGAATCTCATTTTGGACCATGAAATGGTAGACAGGCAGATATCCAATATATTGATCACACAGTAATGCTTTACTCCAAAGTTGTTGCCTAGTAGGGTTATATTGTTCTATGAAGAAACCATTCCTTGTTACTGTTCCTTAGTTATAGAAATATACACTTTTAGTTTACCCAATAATGATGTGGCCTATAACTTATAAAATCAGTCCAGCTTTGGGATCCATGTGGAATATCAGTGGAAAGTGAAGAAAGAAGGAAAGGAGAATCTTTATTGCTTTTGTAAGTAAGTTGGTCCAACTTGAATATGGAAGATTTCAAAGGGGCAAGATGAGGATTTTTTTCTTTAGTTTCAGTTTCCAGTTCTTTGATTTCTTCCCCAATTATTACACGTTGAAGATGCCCTACAATAGTCTACCCTTTACCACTATCCATGTCTTTACTTGTTCTTGTAAGTAATTCTTTGTTTTCTAAATGGAACAAGGTGTGGGGGTGACAGGAAAGAAGATTCATGTGCTTTGTGATTTAAATCATATGTTCTTTTTTCAGAATCAAATTGGAACAGGTGCATGCTGCTTCAGACCTCACTTTCCTCCTGGTATCAAAAGTCTCCTTTCCTATGTCTTGCTCCTACTTTTTAGTGGGTGACACAGTTACTTCAGGATCAACAGCTGTAAGTCTGGACTCATTAGCTCTCTCATGAAAGCATCTAGTTTCTCTTATACTCTTCATTAAGCAAGTGTTTATTGCATGTACCACATAATATGGATAAAGTCCAAATTCCCTGCTTTGTTGTAGGAAATGCTGTTGGTCCTTCTCTGATATCCCTCTCCCCAACTCCACCATTTCAGAATGCATATCTGAATATCAAATACTTGTCTTTGCATCTCTTTGCCCGAGACCTTTTTTTCTAGCCACCAGATTCATCTCTGCTGGTACACAGGGAAGGCAGAAATGCCAGGGAATTAGCACTGCCTGCAGCAGCAGTGAATTCCTCAAAGAATTATTGAAGCTAATTACTTCAGGCCCTCCACTTCTCAGGAGCAATATACTTGAGGAACATATTCAGCATTGTTTCTCAGAGATCCCCAGTGAGATTAGGCTCTAGTTGCCCAGAGCAGTTTGGCATTCACCCTATCGTGGCTTTTCCTTCTTCCCAGTCTCACTTCCCCACAATATCATTACTGTTTCTCGATCACTTTTTAAATAAACACTTGTAATTGAATTCTTAGTTGGGAGTCTACTTCTGGGAGAAGCCAAGATAAAGCAATGTGGCATTAATGTCATTTGTAATCAGGCCCTAGTCTTCTCAGTCATTTTCAAATGTCATGTGCTTTGAGAAGTGTCTCACCAACTTTTTCATCAAGAATGTATACTCACAGAGTACTCTGTGATTTTCACATTATTTAATCATGTATACATATGTTTCCCCCATAAGACTGAATCAGTATCTAATATTTGAATATACTACTATTTCTCCAGAAGTTAAGAAGTGAAAATGGAAGAGGTACTGCTCACTATTACTCAAGTGACCCACTGCCAAAAGCATTTGCTTCTTGTTCCTATGACTTTATGCTCAGGAGAAATTTGTCCACCAGGAGACACAACGATTCTACTGAACTGGAAAGGAAGACTCCTACCTAGCCATGTTGGATTCTTCATGCCTCTTAATCAACAGGCAAAAAAGGGAAGTCCTGTGCTGGTTGGGTGAATGATCCAGATCATGATGGGAGACTGGACTACTACTACATGATGGAGAGCTCTTAGGGTGACTCAATATTACCATGCCCTGTGATTAAGTTCAACGGAAAAGTACAATGTTTCAATCTAGGCAGGAGAGCCAATGGCCCAGACCCTTTAGGAATGAAGTTTCTTTTCACCCTATCAGGTAAAGGACAGTAATCCACTGAGGTGCTTGCTGAAGACAAAGGGAATACAGAATTGATAGTGGAAGAAGGTAGCTATAAATACTAGCTATGACCTTGTGACCAATTATAGAAATGAGGACAGTAATTGTTATGAGTATTTCCCCCTTTTTTGTTATAAATATATTTGTGTGTATGAATAGAAGAGGAAATGTCTTTGTTTCCTTCTCTCTCTTATTCCCTCATGTAACATAAGATGTACTGACTTTATATCTTAGTACTTAAGGATTATTAGTTTCACATCATAGTATTTAAGTCATGAAGGATTTTACTTCCTCTACTTGGGTAGGGGTTGGTATGTTTTCAGTTGTACCTAGAATAGTTGAATCATGTTAGGTCAAATTAGGGCCTTGCTATTGTCCTTATTTGGAGATTACATATGGTTTAAAGAGATGCATACAGGTGCCAAGTTGACAAGGAATGGACTTAAAATGTTTAATTTTATGTACCTATTTGACTGAGTCATGAGGTGCTCAGACATTTAATCAAAATCATTCTGGGTGTGTCTGCGGGGGTGCTTCTGGATGCGATAACATTCGAATCAGTAAATTGAGTAAAGCAGACTACCCTCCCTAATGTGTCTGGGCCTCTTCCAATCAGTTGAAAGCTGAATAAAATAAAAAACATTGACCCTTCCATGAGTAAGAGGGAAACCATCCTGCCTGATTGCCTTCAAACTGAGACACTGTTTTGTTTTGTTTTGTTTTCCCTGCCTCTGGACTTGAACTAAAACATCGGTTCTCCTGCATCTCAAGCCTGCTGGCACTCAGACTGGAATTACACCATCAGCTCTCCTGGTTCTCAGGCCTTTGGACTTGGTCTGGAACTACACCATCAGCTCTCTTAGGTCTCTGGCTTGCAACTGCAGATCTTGAGGCTTATCAGCTTCTGTAATCATGGGTGCCAATGCCTTTATAATATGTTTCAAAATTTAATACATTTAAATTCTATATGTGAAACACTCTTGGTTCTGTTCCTTTGGAGAGCTCTAATACAGATGTCAAAATTATGTTTGAAATTGAATTAGATGGAATTAAATATTTTAGTTGGGATTTTTGTAGAAAACATTCTATGGAGTTGTGAAGTGTTTGAAGGATTTCCTTTTGGAATTTCCATTAAGTAAGCTGATTTGAATAGTAATTTGGTACTTCTGCATGTCTAGGAATTTGAGATAAAATTACAAGGCTGCACTTTGCTTGTCTGGGAAGCCTAGGACCTGATCACGCTAAAGAACAGGGAAGAAGATATGGGTAGAGAAATATCATTCAACGAGTACATGACTGCCAGCTTTGTGTTAGATTCTGAGGAATCCACAGTGGGAAAAAATGATCTCATGGAACATGCTACCCAGTGAGAAAGACATTTTCGACACAAGTGCTCAAGTAAATTCATAATCCTAAATTCTGGTGCTATTTTCAAGGATTTAGTAAATTCTCCAAGAGTATGTCTAATAGAAAAGCTTAATCTCTTCTGAGGAAGCAGAGGAAGCTTCTACTACACATAGAGTAAAACCTGAAGGATGAGGATAAGGTATAACCAGGAGAAGAGGTTGAAGAAGATTATTCTAGAGCAAGAGAAAATTTGTGGAAAGGCCCTGAATCAAAGCTAGAGGACAAAATGCTCATGTAGCCAACTTAAAGATGGATAACTAGAACCTACAGAGTGAAGTCCTGAGAACTAATCTTCCCAGATTTCCTTGCCAAATGGATTTTAGCTATTATGTCCAATGGGATGAAAGAGCAAGTGAATGGAGGGCAAAAGAAAGGAGCAAACAAGTGTGATTTCTCCCGTTACCTCTACCTTGACTGTATCTCCGTCAAAAGCTATGTAAGAGCCATAGGGCTCCAGCTCTTATCTGACAGCCCCTCTGCCCTCTGCCCATGGTCCCAAAGGTAAAATAAGCTTGTCTTCTACAGGTGGTCAGGATAATTCTCTCTTCTACCTTAACTCTTGGATTCCTGCAACATAGTCTGTATGTTGAAATTTCATCCTGAACTGTGGTCATGTCTTCCTGTTTTTGTTGATCTTTTGGAGAACTTAGCTCCTCTTTTGGCTTCTTAAACCATCTATTCCCAGGGTAATCAAACACCTGTATTAAAATTTCCCTGCTGGGGTGCCTGGGTGGCTCAGTGGGTTAAGCCTCTGCCTTCAGCTCAGATCATGACCTCAGGTCCTGGGATCGAACCCCATATCAGGTTCTCTGCTCAGCAAGGGGCCTGCTCCCCCCCCACCTCTCTCTTTGCCTGCTGCTCTACCTACTTGTGATCTCTCTCTTTGTCAAATAAATAAAATCTTTAAAAAAAAAAATTTAAAAAAAAAAACCTCTCCCTGCTGAAAATACTAGAGTAGTTTATGTTGCCCAGTAGAAGGCTGGATCAATATACATAGCAAATAGTTTGATCTCAGGCTGGCTCTACAGGCATATATATTTTTTTAAGATTTTACTTATTTATTTATTTGAGAAAGAGAAAGAGAGCTGGCACAAGTTGGGGTAAGGGCAGAGGGTGAGGGAGAAGCAGCCTCCCAGCTGAGCAGGGAGCCTGACCTGGGGCTCGATCCCAGGAGCCGGGATCATGACCTGAGCAGAAGGCAGACCGTTAAGTGAATTGAGCCAACCCAGGCCCTCTTCCACAAGCATATTTTTAACTATTATTTTATAGTATCAAAATTGCCAAATAAAAAATTGCCTGGCTAGAAACTAAAATTGGCCAACAAAGTTGATATCTGATTATGTAAAATTTACTATATAATGGATTTGGGATTATAATATATACGCATAACTGCACAAAAATAATATAAATTTTTTTTAAAGATTTTATTTATTTATTGACAGAGATCAGAAGTAGGCAGAGAGGCAGGCAGAGAGAGAGGAGGAAGCAGGCTTCCTGCTGAGCAGAGAGCCTGATGCAGGGCTCAATCCCAGGACCCTGGGATCATGACCTGAGCCGAAGGCAGAGGCTTTAACCCACTGAGCCACCCAGGCGCCCCTGTTTTATATATATCCTAGTTATATCTGATTACTGAAACACCAGGACTCATCTTTGAATGTGAAGCAATTATTTAAATGTTGCTTATTCAGTGCTTAGAACATACTAGAGATTATTCTAGGTATTGGGGATGCAGTGGGAAGACAAAATTTCAAGGAACATACTTTTTAATAGCAAAAGATAAACAATGGACACACAAATGAATATATGAGAAAATGAGATTGAAATCACTTAAGCCAGGTAATAGGTTAGAGAGTAGTTATAATAAGATATTTAAATTACATTAAAAGATAAAAATAAATAAAATTGTTACAAAGAAGACAATGTCTTTCCCACTGGATAACGAATGACATTTAACTTTCAGAAAAACAATTATTTTAGGAAGCCTATTTATTTGTTACATTTCTGAATTACATAGTTCTGAATGAATACTTATTTATAAATGTGTCTATATATACTTGTGTGTGTGTATGCATACAATAATGTATGTATACACAATTTACACAAGTGGTTGAACGCTACTTGTATAGTCTATATAATTATATATATATTTTCTGTTTATTTTCACAAGTGTTTGTATCATTTATACAAGTATTTGTGAACCCCAAGAAAAACCATGCTTCCAGTTTTTAAGTCTTTATCAGCAAAACCTGGAAATACCACCAGGTGGTGATGTTTCTTCTAAAAGAAGAAATTTCTGACATTTCCTGTGTTGTTTTGTTTTGTTTTGTTAAGATACTAATTAGTTTATTCAAATTTAATGGGGTCCTTGTATGCTAATTCTAACACCTGGATCAGTTCATGGTTGGTTTGGCATGATTTATTTGTTTCCCCGTTGGCTATATCTTCCTTAGTCTTTGCATTCCTACTAAGAGTTGATTGAATTTTACCATCTCAAGCGCTTAATAATGAAACAATTTTGTATTTCTCAAATACTCTTGAATTTTGTTTAGGGATAATGACTTGGAAACAGTTTAATCTTTCTGTCTTGTTTCTGAGACATACTAGGGGAGACCTGTACCATATGCAATTCAAGGCTGATTATTCCCTGCTACTGAGGCAAGATCTTCTTGTGTATGCCAAACACCACCTCATGAATCTTGAGGTTTTCTACTTTGGCTAATGGGAATGGGCAGTATTTCCGGTTCCTGTGAGTCCAGTTACACAGTGCCAAGTAGTTCCCACATACACATGAATGGATCAGTACACAAGGAGACCATCCACAGACCTCCAGCTCTCTCTGTGCAACTCTCCTCTCTGGCTCTTTGTCCTGTCACTTTTATCTCCTTGTCCTCTGCAGACTCTCAGCAATGTCTCCTCACAGTAGAGAGTCTGCTGGGCTCTTACTGAACAGGCTTCACTGTGCTGTGGCCTGGAAACTATCTTAAGGCAGTCATCTGGGGTAATGGAAAAGCTCATCTAATTTTTTCACCAGCTCTCAGGCATCACTGATGTTGTCTCATGTTCAGTGTCATGAAAAGTGGTGTCTCATACATTTTGTCTGTTTTTCTCTTATTCTAGACGGGAGGGTAAACATCGTGTTTACTCTGTTATTCATCTTGGCCAGGAGTGGAAGTCACTTCCTTTCTTTTTAACCAATATCCCCGATAACTTCTTTTGTTGTATTGTTCTTGGTATTCATTCATTCAAAATTTACTGAGCAATTGCTATGAATCACAGTAATGCGAAGGATATCGATTCGGTTCCTTAACCTGACAAATTAAGCCCAGAAATTAGACACAGGAATAAGGAGGTAGATTCCCCACCCCCTCTATAATCTAGCTCCACTTTTTTACTATTCTAAGTGATTATAAGAAATCTGAATACTTTATGTTGACAAAAGTAATAATGACCTTAAAGTTAAGGCTCCTCTAGAATAAGGATTGTAACGGTTATTTCTTCAGTTTAGAAGAGTAAAATGGAACTATTTAGTATTATAGACATATCTTCTCAAAATTTAACATGTATGAGAATAATTTTTTTGTTGTTAAAATGCAAATTCCAGTTCAAGAGGTCTGGGGTCAAGTACAATGTGTTGGATTTGTAATAAACAATCAGAGGATGCAGGTAATTTTTGGCGATATATTTGATTTTGTGAATAAGAGTCACCTGTGGACTGAATACAAAATTTTAGTTGGGAATGAAGATGAAACCCAGATTATAAAAGACAAGTCTGGTACAAGGGATCTCTTTGCTGGGGATTGAACATCCACGGGAGAGTAAACTGTAAGGCAAGGTCTATGTATTGTCTGTCCACATATTTCAAGAGCCTGACACAGTCTGCTGGCTTTTAAAAACTTTTCAATAAATTTTTGCTGAAATGAACTAAATAGAACACTAGGGTAGTAAAATTTCATTGGAGAAGTTTAATTCCATGATTTTTAATTTTGGGGGTCATATCTCCCCTTGCAAAAATCTGTAGAAAGCATATGTGGAGAAGCACCAAATTTTTATCCAAATGAATGCATGTGTGCACTCTTAAAGTCCTTTCATGGGCCATGTAGGATTTTTAAACTTTTTAATTTTTATACACACTGACACTGTTAATGAACAGAGATTTTAAATCCATGACCCAAATCCCAGGGCTGATCATTGGCAGAACTTTTATTATCTCCTGAGTCTGTTAATTTTCAATGATTCTCCACCCCCCCCTTCCATTACACTATACTTTTTTTTTCTAAGAGGAATACATTTTCCATCCCCAACAAAGAGGATGGACTCCATTGTGTAAAACTAAATGAGCTGACCACTGGGAGTTGTAATTTTGTCCTGGGTTTACTGGCCTGGGAATCTCCAGTGTAAGCATGTGTCATTCCTTCGGGGCAATTGCTTAAGTGCAACCAGGACCACCTGTTGCTAAATGCTTCCCTGAGCAGCTCTTAGTACCAAAGGGGATGTGAAAGTTAATGTGAGGTTGTCTCTAGCCAAAGTAAGGTAAGGAGTTTATGCTTATCCAAATGACTTTAGCGTGTAGATTTCTGCATCTTGAATTATTAAAAGAATTGGCACCATTCTCTCTCTCTTCTCACTCCCAAGTGGGCATTGTACATTTATAGGAATTGCCCATGGGCCATAAAAAATGGATACTAGATAATATGGACCATGGTCATGTATGAACGACAGGCGTTAAACAATGGTTTGAAATCTGATGTAAATGGACTTGCTGAGATTTGATAATAATTGGCCAGTGACACTGAAAATAAAAGTTAAAACCAAATACCCATGTAGGTCCCAACGATGTAAGAGGCAATCCAAGGAAGAATCTTGGGCAGTCCGCATTCTTCTGTGTGGCAGGAGGAGATAATGTTTCAGGATTTTTCCCTACAACAAAATACAAGAATATCTCTGAGAATTGTTTTGGTTAACATACAAGAGGCGAGGTCACTGGGCTGACAATTTGGAACAAAATACACAGTGCCCTGGAGCACAAGTGGATGTGAGTCCATCTAGAAACAGAAAGCCTCCATATCCCACGTTCTAACATTGCTTCCATGTTGATCTCTTTAGTATCTTTCGAAAGGTAAGGTCTGGCTTGGTACCACCAAGGCATATAGGCACTCAACAAACCACCAAGGCATATAGGCACTCAACAATCTGTTGCTCTTTTATTAAAATGTTGATTTGATTCTTGCTCATTTATTTGAGAGCTTCATAGTTTAATCTATTGATTTGTTTAAGCTTTTCCTGCTGGTCTTGAACTGGGTCATCGGAATAACTCTTAACATTTAACTAGAGTCATTAAAAGTAAATAGACATTTGAGAATAGTGTAATTGGTTGTGAAGGCATTTCCAAGGTGGAGAGGCCAAAGGTGGCAAAGTCATTCCGTGTGGGCATGCTGTCTTTGAGACCTGACTTACTCAGCAGTTCTCCAACACTACTAAAGACTTCCTATAGCTTCAGGCACTAATTTGTCCGAGGACTGTTGTAAGACTTTGGCTAAAGAAAACCAGAAAGCCTATGAAAACATGGCTTACTAATAACACATCCCAGCTGTTCGCTCCCTGTTAAAAAGTAGAGAATGACCTGTTTTGGAACAGCTCAAGTACTCTGCTGGGTATGTTTTTAGGACTGTACCGAGTCTTAACAGCATGAGTCCTGCTCATTTTAATCGAGGTTGTGTAGTTGAAATTTGTCTCAGACCCCAGCTTTTTTGCTGTTGCTATGTCATTTTCAGTGTATCACTAACTCAAGTAGGAGTTATGCCTCCTGTCAGACTTCTTTGAAGACAAGTTATCACTCCTCTTTGTCTTACCTAGAGCAATAGTTCTCAAATTGTTGCATGCATAAGAGCATGTGTAAGAATCACCTAGAACACTTGTTAAATCACAGATCGCTTGGATGCCACCTGAGAAACTGATTCTGTTGATCTGGAGTAGAGCTTAAAAATCTGCGTTTTTAATGAACACCTTGCTGCCAATTCCGGGGCTATACTGTGGGTTAACACCACCTTGGGGCCCTGGTCCACAATCCTATCCAACTCAAAGGTCTTTATTTACACCACAGATTTTATAACATAGCATTTACTATACTAAAATTAAATTCATAGATAATATAAACCTCCCCACACACTTACTTTAAGTCAATATAATGCTCTAAATATATTGCAAAAATAAATTGTAAAAGAAATTAAGAGGAAAATAATTTGTGATAGAATAAGTATTTCAACATGTAAATGCTTAGGCATAACTACATGATAAGATATAATTAAACCGCCAATGTTTATATTCCTTCAAGGGTCACCTTGAATGTCAGTTAAATGCAGGTGTGTTATGTTGCCACTCAGCTATGATGAAAGGTGTTGCCTTCTGTGAGGTGAGTCTCTGAAACACTAAACAATTCTTGATGAAATGCCAGAGAAAACAAAGGGCACGTTCCCTCAATGTGTATGGTAGTTATAATTTAAACACTGTAAAAAAGATATTTGTATTTATACATAGAATGGAGTTAAATTTTAGGTTTAGGTATTTAAGACCACATTTTTCATGTACATGAATGTCAAATGGGACCTGAGATGTTTATTTTTTCCTCATCGCGGGAGATCATCCAACACATTTCAGGACATCTACAATTCCAGATCTCCACCCACTAAATACACGCCAAACATTGCCCAAATTCCCCTAGTAACTAAGGACGCATCTGAAATAGAATATCAAACACAATGCCTTAACGATAGTGGGAAACTGATCAGTTTTTAAAGAATTAAAGAGAAATACTTTTCCATGCAAAAGGAGGGTTGGTTCCTGGACACTTTTCTTTAGACATAGTGAATCCAGGGACTGTTTTTCAAAAAAAAAAACAAAAACTCGACAACAATGATCAATTACAGTTTTCTTTACACTAGTTATTTCTACTTAAAATGGGCTTGAGGCATCTTCACCACTGTGCATTTACATCATTATTTCAATCAGCTTGTAAATCAGCTGACAGACAAGAGCAGCCTTTGGGTCATATTCCGCAACTGAGGTGGGGAAATGTTATGAATCCAACTGAATGCAGCTGGGGTCTCTACCTGGAGGGACAATGTGCCCCACTCTGCCTTGGACAGTTCTGGTTTACACCTGTGGTTCTGGTGTAATCATAAATAATTACATTCATTCTCAAAAGTATCTCTATTTGGACGATAAATTATACTGTCACCCTAGTTATACCTCACTAACAATTCCAGGTGCTAAAGAGCTTATATTTTTACCTTGTGTAAGTAACATAAGAAAAAGTTTCCAAATGGAAACACTATGGCAACTTTTTTTTTTTTTTTTTTCCTGCAGTAAAACAGGGCTGGATATTCCTTGGTGTTCTGAGATTTTGGTCCCATGTCCTATATGAGAGTAATTTACTATGAACTGAGTAGGGTAGGATATTTTCATTACCAACAATCCTGAAGTATAATACTCGAAAATTCCTTATATGTTCCTTTTGTATTTCTGTGACTTTCTCTAATTCTGGTTGTATACAGGGCTATCTCACTCAGAACAATGAATGCTTGCCATCTTCTTCCTCTGAAATTTTAGGGCTAAACTGACATTCACTAGGTGAAATGAAGACAGTATAGATTTTCTTTATTCCAGTGGCAATCCATATCCAAACTGTAGAATCTAACTTAATCTCAGAAGGAAACTAGGAGCCTAATACACCCATTTAGTGGTTTCAACACCAGTTTTGTGGTCCTAAGCCTTGTTTCTGGGGTGAGCCTGGGAACCCACGAATTTCCTAAGTGCAACCTCTCTCTGACTGCTTGGATCCTCTAACTGAATACCTGCCTTTCCTGAGTCTGCTCCAACTGTTCTTACTGAATCTCAGCCTCTTTGGTGAAGGCTCAAATACCCTGTACTTTCATTTCCACTTTCTTCTTGGACATGTTCCTTATTCTTGTTCCCAAATCCTCCCCTGCCCCCAGTCTCTGGCAGGGTCTACTGTCTAATTCTAGGTAGTTGTCTCAATAAAAATAGCTCTCAGTAAGAAAAAAAAAAAATGAAGAACAGAAACAATTACCCTAGGTTTAAATAAATTTACTTAATTGTGATCTTGGGTCAGCTCTTCTATTCTCTTAACCTTTTTTTTTTCTCTCAAAGTAATCCAGAGATAGTTCTTATTCCCTAAAGTGAGAATCAAATGATACAATATTTGCAAAACGCCTAGAATTCAGCGGTGGTTGATAGAGCATATTCTGGAACAGAAGAGTAACAAGAACCATACTCCCTCTGACACAGGTAGGAACTAAATTTGAGTCCCAATCTGTCTACTCTAAAGGCCATAATCAGAACTTGAATCCTTTGGGACCTGGGAGTCATGGCATTTAAGAATTGGTTTGCTTTTCCAGTTGTCAAGTATCATAAAGATGGAGTCAAGTAAACATTTACTACATTACAATTCTTGAAGATGAAAAGAAATAGTATAAGAGGTCTGACCTTATATATCCAAGAAGGAATACAGGGAAGATGCAGAAATAATAAAAACAAAAACTAGTTGGTACCCTTAGATTGTCATATCCCATATTTCATTAAAACTCAGATCTCCTAAACAGGGGGAAAAAAACCCTGGTTGACATAGTTATCATGGTACATCGTCATCTTTCCAGATAGCAGCCTGTTCCAGCTTCCTCTCCTGGACATTATTAATGTTCAATAATGCCCACTAGGAGCAGAGATATTCGTATCAGTATGAACAGTTTATTCATTAATGATAAGGCAATTCTCTAGGTTCAAATTTTAGGGCAATCCTTACTATAGAGCTGGAACTGAGAAAAGAGTTTCACAGAATCACTGAAAAGAAAAAAACAAAACAAAACAAAACAGTTTTCTGTATGCAAGCACTAAGTTCAAGTGCAACACTTCCCAAGTAACAAGACATTCTAGATCATTGCTGTCCAACAGAAATTTCTGCAATGATGAAAATGTTGTATATCTGTGTTTTCCAATATGGTAGCCACTAGCCACTTGTGGCTGTTGAGCAGAGGTGGCTAATATTGGCTGAGGACCTGAATTTTTCATTTTAATTAAATTTTAATTTGAATAGTTCCATACGACTAAGGACTATGACATTGAATAGGGGAGTCATCTTGAGTAGCAGATACTTGTTAACAACATCCATCCTTCCTTCCCTGCATATTAATGAGGCTGCATATTATACTTTCATTATGATCCTTTCCTTGTTTTTCCCCTTCAAAGCTGCTACAGTCATTCATTTTAAACAGGTTTCTCTTGCATTAAATTTTTGGAGTGATTAGCAGCACAAAATGGAATTTACCTTTCATTCGTTATAGCAGTTGCAAGATTAGTCCCTTTTGGAGAAAAAAAAATCCCAATTGATGACCTATTTGCACTAGTCTGCCATTGGTCGTTTCAGCGAGAACTGTGGATTCTTGATATACTGGCACACCAAAGGGATGAAAACACTGTGTCCAGGGGCTTCCTGCCAGGGTTATGTGCAGGTCACTGTGACCCAGCCAAAAAGCTACAGATACCATGGTGCATAACCTGGATCCTGATTGAAGGCATAGTTTAAAAAATTAGCTAGTCTTTTTATAATAGATATTTTTGGGGGGCTCAGTGATGAATGTTTATGTATTTTGAGCCATACAAATAACACATTTATTTCCATAACCTTAATAAAGTCTTTTTTTTTTTTTTTTTTTGCTTAGACCAATGAAAACCTCATGCTCTGCTGTTCTGCTGGAAAAGTCCTAATCAGTGAGCAATGGATGATACCACCGATATTCTGAAAATATCAATCCTCCAGATGGCCTGACCAATAATAATAAATACCCCTTAATCCCAACATATGGGTAAATCCCATTGAAAGCCTTTCATTAAAAACCAAGAATAGCTCACCTGTTTAAAGAACAAGATGGTTGTATTGTAATCGACATGATTCTTAAATAATTCATCTACTTATTTTGGTAGTTATTTGCGCTTTCTCTGGAAATTTCTTGCATGATACTTACTGTAACATGAAATATTTTGTAATGTTTATGAAGGGAAAAGCCATTGAATCTGTAGGTTTATTTAATTGAATGCAAACTGTTTAAGAACTTCAGAGGAAAGGATATTATTGAATATGAGATGTAGACTATTACAAATAAAATAAACTGAAATAAAATAAATTACAACACCCTTATTCCTATACAAAACTTGTAACCAGGTTAGCACTGTGTATTCTATATTACTGTTGGTTTCCTACAAAGCAATGAAATACAGTGAAATATCAAGGAGATTGCTTTTAAAAATGAGGGTAACTGGGATCTGTATTATAGTATTTAGTAATTACTTCAGCTACCTGGGAACTATGTCTCTTCTCTCTGTTAAGAGAATCTGAAAGTTGGATGTATATTCTGTATATCATGTACCAATTATATTTCAGTCACTAAGCTGGACATTCTCAAACTTTGAGATCACTGTCATAGATTAGATTATTATTTGGCAAATATTTACTCCCTCACCCATTTCAATGGGAGAAAGCCCTGCCCCACTCCATCAATTTGGGGCTTGCCTGGCTATTGCCAGGAGAACGTGTGTGAAAGAACTGTTGTGCCAGTCCTGAGCCCGAGTGTTCAGAAACATCACAAGTTTCCACTTGTGACCGCTCCCTTGAGAAAAACGTGTGCCAGGTGGCCAGAATGAGGTATGCTGAAGACACCTGCACCCAACCTACAGAGTGAAACAGAGTGCCTCTGGCTGAGCCATACTGGGCCTGCCGCTCTGGGAATGTGAGAATATATTTACTGTCCTATGCCATCAAGATTGGCTGTTGTTTCTTATGGCAACAACTGCCTGCTATACTCAGGGTAATTCACTATGTAAAAAAAAAATAATAATAATGCCTTTCTGTAGTCTATGCATTGCTCTAGCAACTGTGTTCTTCGCTTTGATCTTCTCATATGTGTCATCTCCTCTTCGGATGTCACTAGAGGGTCGCAAAGGATGTTCTAGCTGCTTGCAACTCAAAATACAGCCCCTCTCTGGCACTTTTACCATCACCTTGGTGTGTGTTTGAAATGAAAATCCTCAGGCCCCGCTCCAGACCCACTGAATCATTATCTCTGGGGACGAGGCCCAGAAATTTGCGTTTTAGCATGCTTTCCGGTACATGCTCCCCACACATTAAGGTGGTCACCATTTGCCCAGGACTGTTTTGGTTTTAGCACTGAGAGTCACTCTTTCCGAGACACCCCTCAGAAGGCTGGTCATTGGGAGATTCAATGTAGTATCCTACAGTGATGAGATTTCTGCAGTTCTGGGAAGGTACTCTTCTCCCCATGCCTATTTCTGAAAATACTTCTGAAATACTATTAGGACTTCATGTCTTTGGCAATGGCCAGAGACTTCCCTTGCTAAGCTGTAAATCTCCACAGAAAGGTAATTCATGGAGCCTTTCCAAGTGGAGTGTACTGCTTTATGATAAAGGGCAGCTTTCTTAGATGGAAAGGAGCAAGGATTCACAAGTTCCTCACTGGTGCTTTGTCTCTAAAGTATAAATGAAGGAGATTTTGAGATTCTTATGTGACCGGTCCTTGCACTGAGCATGGGAACGGAAGCTAGAGACAATCGGATTAGACAACGGGCAAGAAAAATCACTAACTATATATTTCTAAGACTTAAGATAGTTCTACTAGAGAACCAAGTTTTTCAACATGACTTCCCTCCCCCTTCTTCAGAGACAGAATGGAGCTCTTTTATCCCAACTTCCTTAGACAGATGTAGAATTAACTTACTCATGTTCTACTGAACGCTGAGCATGTAATTCCTTGTGCACGTTAAGCTGTGGTGCCTTGTGATTTCAGGGTTCTCTGTTCAAGTCAACTTCTCTTAGCCTGAGTCGGAGCCCATCAGTCTGTGGGGCCCAGAGCAACCTAACCATCTTTGGATAGAATCCATCCAAGAGTTCACCCAGTGCCCTGAAGTCTTGCACATGTGCAGGAGCCACAGGAAGCCCCTTGGATCAAAGAGAGGCGAGAGAGCCTCGACAGGGCTGCAGGAACATCGTGTAATTTACCCAAACCATCTGCGAGTGACATAAATACCAGCCGCTCAGAACACCTGCACCAGATGACTCAGCACCAAGTTGGGAAGCCAGCAGGGGGTTGAAATAAAAGAAAACAAAAACTTCAGTGACTGGAGCAAAACAAATCATCACATTTTGGCACCAGCTGCACTGGAAAGAAAAAAAAAAAATGAAAGAAAGAAAATGAGTTGGCAATTTTTAGTCAACTTCCAGTCAGAGGGGTCTGCCAGCTGGATGTGTCAAAGTTTGTGTTGGGGGCGGGGGCGAGGAGGGAGGAGGTTTAAAAGAAAAAATGAAGAAATACTAAATCCCAGAGACCTCCAACAATGGTTTCTAGATAAAGAAGAGTTGCTGCTGAACTTAAGACACAGAATGTTGATTACGACATAGAAGGAATAGAAAAAGAGAGGCCCTGTTGACAGAGTGAAGAGGGAGTGAGCAGGTGTGGACTTTGGGTGTGCCCTGCCCCCGCACGCATGTCAGAGAAGTCCTGATGGGCCACTTCCTCTCACCTTCGAAGGCACTAGTTTATTTAGACACAGTCTTTCAAAAACTCCCAGAAAATCGCCCTGCATCTTCAGCCACCATGAAGAAGGCCGGCCACACAATTTCAAAGACGTGAATATACCATCAGTAGGAAAAGAAAAACCTGATTGCCTGTGAGCCTTTCTAATGAGGCAGTTTCTGGAATTTCAATTACTCTGGGATGCCTACTGTTTATAGCATTGACCTTGTATTTTCTTTGGTAGAGAGGAGCCGTGTGATGAATGGCGGGTACACCACTTTCCGCCTCGTCCACCAGATGAATGGCCACAGATATTCTTGGCATCCGAAGTGGTCCAGGTGGTCCCTCTGGCCTGATTCCCTTGGCCAGTTTTCTTTTCTCATCTGGGAATTCTGACCCTCCTGCTTTCTAACTAATTGTATCATATTATCTCCTTTTTGTTCATGACTGTCCTCTCAGCGAAAGGTTGCAAAATCTCAGGCTGTGGAGAATAGAAAGTCTCAATTAACCTCTAACCTCATTTCAGTGCCCGTGGCTTGGGTTATTCCTTACACCTAATCACAGGCCCATTAACAAGTTGTGCGAAAACAAAACAAAACAAAACAAAAAAACTGTTTCGACCAGGCTGTAATTGCTGCTAAGTGACACTTAACAATGGCTCCCTTGTACCACTGCTAAATGGACAGTGTGGGCCACTCAAGCACACTGCGAAATCCTGGGCAGTGAGATTTATTTGTGATAAGGTCCTCCCTGTGTCTCTTTAAGCGCTCGTCCAGCACCTCCCTTGATTGAAGGGGGGTCATTTTTTGGATTGCCAGAACTGACAACATGGCACAAAGCATGAAGGACAACTCCCACGGAGGCCTACGAAAGCCTTCCTCCCCTCCTGCTGCAAATATAATTAGTTTATGTTAGCTGGAAAAGGTCAGAGGTTGTCAAAGGGTAGCACAGTCTTTGTTTTTAGGCAAGATAGTGGAATAATTGCTTGATGCTCAGATCTGCAGGTGCTGTAAGGAGCTCATTTGGGCTTGGCAGCCTGCAGGGAAAGCTCATTTCCTCTGGAAAACCACGGAATTCCTTGTGACAGAGTCTATTTGCCGTGACAGGAGTGATTATCCATTCATGCCCTCAGGACAATACCTGCCACACTCTGCCTTCACCTTACTCCCATTTTCACACACTCCAGGCATCAAGCCTCCTTCCTCTCTTTTCTTATGAGAACAGTGGGAGCAAGAGCAGACGGACCAACCTGGCTGATTTCATGTGAAAGAATATCCCGGCTGTATTAGGACATAGGGGCAGGGGGCGGGGGCGGGGGTTGGATAGCTCATGGAGCAGTTTATTCAAGAAAAAGGAGAAATCAAAAGACAAAAAAGAAGGAAAAGAGATCCTCTCTCATAAGGCACTGAGTTAAATGTCACTGTTGGCTTTAAGTGGGAGAATAAAGAATAAATGAGAAGATTCTTTAAAAAGAGGGCGTGCTTAAAAATGCACCCCATTTCCTCCCAAGCTCATCACCTTCATTTTGTTTTTCCTCCTTGTCTCAAGAAATTGTAACAGGTTGTAATGAGATACCTAATTAACCTGGATTACAAATCTTTAAAATCCAAGGAATGCTCTCTGTATTTACTCTCTGGTAGACTCACTTTTTGCTTGTGAGGAAATCCTTTCTCAGTAAATCTGGGGGTCGGGGTTATTATATATGACAAGATGATGCCTTCAGTTATCTGTTGAGGAAGCAAAAGAAAGTGATTCTAAAGGCAGATAGTTCAGATTCTCTTGCACCTGCTAGTTGTGTGAACTTGGTTGGACAAGGCATTCAACCTCTTCGTTTGTTATAGGTTCTATTTCTCCAACTGTATAATGAGGATAAAAATAGTACATTTCTTGACCAGTTGAACTTAGGTTCAAAAGTGTGTTTTATCATTTTTTTTTCCTCAAGGTTTTATTTATTTGAGAGAGAGTGTGTGAGAGAGAGGGGCAGGGGGAGGGTTCAGGGAAGGGGGAGAAGTAGATTCTCTGCTGAGCAGGGAACCTGACTCAGGGAAGGGTCCAGGGACTCTGGGATCATGACCCTGGCGTCTAAGGCAGACACTTAACCAACTGAGCCATCCAAGCACCCCCAAAAGTGTATTCTAGAGTTACCCTTCCCACTCTAACACACAGCTCAACTGTGATAAAGTACATATGGGTTTTGTTTTTAGGTTTTTAGTTTTTGTTTTTTTCATATCTTTATTTCTGGTGGCATAGGCTATGGTCATCTCCATGGTGGAAAGTCTAGACCCTGGACCTTCCACGGAGAAACTGAAGACTTGTATTTGATATCTAACATGCCTGAGTCTTGAACATTCCACCTAGCAAGACTTGTGTTGTTTCTCTTCTACTTTCCAGCTCTTTGCTTTTACCTGGCATCTCTGTAAAGGTCCTGAAATTATTTGCTAGCCTGCCATAACTTTGGTCTCTGCATAAATTATTCAGATTCAGAATTTGGATTAAAGCAGAATTTTACTTATATATAAATGAGATAATAAGATCAATACTAAGGGCGGCACCTGAATTAACTACATCTTGACAGTAATACACTTCACATGACTAATTTAGACAGGTTTGTAGCTTTGTGGTGGCACTTAAAAAAATAAAGAACACCAGTCTTTGATGTTTTAGGAAGCTGTGCCTTTAATGTGTTTTGACACCTGTTTTGGGGGGTATGCACAAGTAATATGCCTGGAGAAATACTAGCTATGGAGAGTGAGTCAGAAATCTAATTAGCTGTGATGAAAAGAGTTTTGAGTGTCTTTATCCTTGATAAGTTAAAATCCTTGTATCTACAGAAAAAAATTTCTTTTTCTACAAAAAAATTTTTTTTATTTAAGATTTTATTTATTTATTTGACAGACAGAGATCACGAGTAGGCAGAGATGCAGGCAGAGAGAGAGAGAGAGGGAAGCAGGCTCCCTGCTGAGCAGAGAGCCCGATGCGGGACTCTATCCCAGGACCCTGAGATCATGACCTCAGCCGAAGGCAGCGGCTTAACCCACTGAGCCCCCCAGGCGCCCTCTACATAAAAATTTTTTAAAAATTAAGAAAGGAAAAGAAAAAAAAAGACTAATGAAGGAAGTAAACAAGGGAGGGAGGGAGGAAGGAAAAAAGGCAATCAAAGGAAGGGAGGGACTGATGGGTTATATCCAATTACCAGCAAAAACAAACGTTAAGATACCAGAAGTCCAGGGAGGAGTTAATACACCAGTCCCTCATTGTCTGATTGGCGTAGTCTTTTATGCAGTAACATTCAAGAATGTAGATAAAAAAGAGTAATGATGGAAGCTAATGGTGAGCACCTCAAGGTCTTGGATGGAAAGAAGGTTAGCGGATCACTTACAGAGGCAGGGACACATGACCTGAGCTTAAGAGGAAAGCTAAGATGTAGGAGCTGGATAGGCAGGGAGAAGATACAGAAAGGCATGGGGAAGGGATGGTCAAGACCATGTGGTGGTATATGCATTGCATCAATAACCCCACTTTTCACCCTCTCCTGAATCTGTGCCCTTTGCCCTGTCATGTGTAGTGTTCTCCCACTCTGGGCAGAATGTTCCGATCTATCTCCTGATCCTGCTTTGGCAAACTGTTAGTAAACATGGTGTCAGTAGAGGCTGTACAAATATACTAGAACTCTAGGGAAGTCCCTGAATATCTCTTCCACATTCCTTTTCTACCTTTGCTATGAGAAAATGCTCAGATTAACCTACTAGAAGTTAAGACAGGCAAGGCATAGCAGAATTGTCCTAGTGTTTCCAGCGGGGTTCCTTCCAGACAAGCTAGCTGACAGTAGGTGGATCCCAGACATAGGTAGAACCTAGCTAAGATCAGCAGAGCCCCCTAGCTCATCCACAGCACACCACAAGCATAAGAACGGTCCCATCCAAGATTTCAAGAATCCCCCAGCCAAGCTACAAACTAGGATACAAATATGCTTATATTTCAAGCCAATACGTTTTGAGGTGATGTGCTATGCAGCATTATTATGGTGATAAGGATACATAGGTCATGCTTTAAATCATGTGTTCATCAATATAGGCTCTAATTTGAGGACAGATTCTTCCATTCTTTATGCTGTGGGTGTCTTTATGCTGTGGGAAATCATCTTTCATAGAGGAGTTGGCATTAGTGTGAAGAGAAAGGAAACTCAAAGAGTTATGCTTATTTACACGCAAGTAAACAGAATTGAGAAAAATATCATCATCACTTCATTCATAACTAAAATAGTGTTCCTGGAATAGCTGGAAACTAAGGAAAAATATTGTACTCACTTGAATTCTCTCAACTAAGTGCCTCAAGCACATTTTATGAAATTAAAAAGACATCTGAAGTATTAAAAATTCACTTTGTTATTGAACATTTTTTAGAAAGGCAATCCATATTATTTTTTAAATGTTCTATTAACTTAAATATATGACTTTTGAAAATAATGGAAAACACACCACACAGATTATGGAAGAGAAGATTACCAATAATTTTTAAGACTGCCCCTCAGTGACCCTTTCTACATATAATCCTATATGTCTTTTATTCTCCTCAAAATGCTCACCAACCTGTATTTTGTGTTCATCTACACTTTTTCTTTAAGATGTCATTCTTATGACTCTGAAATATTTAGGACCAACTATGTTCTCTCTATCTGCAATACCATGTTTCTAACTACATACAATTTCATACATGTAGATGTTGTGCTCAATAGCCTTCTGTCACCTCAGAAATAACATCTCTAAAAATAGATTTACCACTGCCCCCAAAAAACAACTTCCTTTCCAAAATGTCTGAGGTCTGCCAATGCCCACACCCTGTTCCACAAGCCAAGGCCAAAGTGGTCTTGAGGTTGAACAAGAGAGGAAGCATAGACAGGTTGGCACAAATCCTTCACCACTGCAGAAAAACACTTTGATCCACATATGGCCAATGGGCCACTAGCAACATCTTGAAATCATAAAGGTAACATGTAATTGCAAAATTACAGACAGTCTTCATATTTTCCCACTCACCTGACTGAATAAAGACTTGGAAACAATGAAGATGTCCTTCAGTAGATGAATGTTTAAATAAAAACTGTGGTACATCCAGACAATGGAATATTATTCAGCACTAAAAAAAAAATGAGCTATCAAACCATGAGAAGACACAGAGGAATCTTAAATGCATATTCTTAAGTGACATAAGCCAATATGAAAAGGCTATATAATGTATGGTCCCAGCTACATGACACTCAAGACTGTGGAGACAGTAAAAAGATCACTGTTTGCCAGGGTTGGGTGGGGGGACAGTGAATAGGAGAAATATGAAAGGATTTCAGGGCAGTGAAAATATTCTATATGATATTATAATAATGAATATATGTCATTATATATTTGTCCAAACCCACAGACAATATAACACCATGAGTAAACCGCAATGTCAATTTTGAACTTTGGGTGATAATGATGTGTCAATATAGGTTCACTAATTGTAACAAATGTACCACTCTGGTACAAGATATTGATAATGGGGAAGCTATGCTTTTGTGGGGGTGGGGAGTATATGGGAAGTCTGTGTACCTTCCTCTCAATTTCGCTGTGAACCTAAAACTTCTCAAAAAAACATAGTTTATTATGTTAGTCCCTATACAGTACATAATAAAAAATAATAACTACTTTTTTGAATATTTTTTAAAAAATAATATCATTCTAGATATTAATATGCATAATAACTTCACTAGTAAACCTGTTTTCCAAAATGAAAAAAAAGTCTATTATTTTTAAAGGCTATTTAAAGAAAAGCAAAACCGTGCAACGAGTTCATTATTTTTTCCACTCTACCAAATGTGTAACTAATTCATTCATCAATTGGTTGACAGAGACCCACCAATAAATAAGACAGGAGATACTACTGTTTTTACATAGCTTATGTTGTGTTATAAGGGGTGGATAATGAGCAAATAGACAAGATAATTTGAGGAAATACTAAATTCTCAGAAAGTATTGAGATAGAATGATTAGACAAAGTTGGACTTGATAGAGTATGGAAATGTTACCTGAAATAGGACAGCTGAGAAAGGCTTTTGAAGGGATCATATTTAGACCAAAATTGAATGGGAAGCTGCCATATATAATTATAATGAAAATCATGGCTGAAAGGGACCAGCATTAAAAACAAAATGAATAAATAAAAATAAAAAATAAAATAAAATAACAAAAAATAAAAAAAATAAAAAGTAAAAAGCATGCATTGACTAATGAAGACCATGAGGTTTCCATAAAATTAAAAATTTTATTTAGGGTGAGATTATGGAAATATGGGGATGACAGTTCTGCTGGCAGGGCTGTGGTGCCATCAAGTCCTGTATTTTTTCTTTGAGCTCCAATGTTTTTTGTACTATATTTATTGTCCTTTCAATTTTAAAGTAGCTCAAGTTTGGCTTGTACAAAGGTTTTTTATGTCATAAATATTCAGAGTAGTACTGAGCCATCTAAACTCTCTTATCTGGTACTCTGTGATGAACTAACATATATCTAAATAAAATAATTGGTATATCTATAATAGCTTTTTATTTGTATTTACTTTTGGCTTGTAGGTTTTAGAAACCAAAGAGAAATTTCCAGAAGTATAAAACGGGAAAATGAGTCGTGTAACTGAAAAGTATAGGAATAGAGTTGATTTAGGGATGGCTGGATCCAGGAGCTCAGCTGAGAATATCAAAGCTCAGTGTCTTGCTATCTTTTAGCTCAATGCTCCTCTACATTGGGTTAACTATTAGGGAAATTTCCCCTGCCTACCTGCTTCTCATCCAGTGGCTTGGGAACTTTCATTTCCAATAGTTGCAAGAGTGTCTGTGGAGTGGGTTTCAACTGACTGCCAAGTCATATGTCCATCACTGAATGTCATTACTGTGACCAAGGTAATGGAATACATAAGTCTGACTAAGAATAGAAAAGGGACTTTTCCCATAAGAAAATAAAATTCAGTTACAAAACAGTGGTGGAATCTATTCTGAGCCTGCACAAATAATAGATACCCATTATAACAATGGTTCTCAAAGTGTTGCCCACAAAGTGGCAGTGTCAGCATCACCTGTTAGACATGCGAATTCTCAAGTTCTACTCTGGAGGTCCTGAGTCAGAATGTCTGGGGGTGGACCCATTAATGCATGCTTTAGCAAGTCACCTAGGTGGTTCTGATGTGAACAAAGTTTGAGAATCACTGTTCTGTACCATTATACTTAAAATCCACACCTCCTTTCCACAATCTACAAAGCCACATATATGCTACATGGTCTTCTTCTACCTCTTACACCTCATCTGTGTCATCTCCACCTTGCTCATTTCATCTCCTAATTCTTAACATTCCAAGTAATTGTCATCTCACCACATTTGCATGTGGTGCTCTCTCTGCCCTGGAATGTTCCTCATATGGCTAGTCGTTCTCATCATTATAGTAGCCCTCTAAAAGTCCTCTCTCAGAACCTTGACCCCAATAAGGCATTTCTCTCTCAACCCAAACAACTCTATCACATTTTAATTTCCTCTACTTTTATACCATAATCCAAAATTATTCATTAATTTATATATTTGCTTATTCAGATAGACAAATATTAAGATTGACAATTATTTTTTCTGTCCAATATCCTTAGAATGTAGGCGCTGTATAAGCAGTAGTATTTGACCTGTGAGTGCAAAATCCCTAGGACATAAAAGAGATCTTGGCATATAGAAGGTGCTCACTAAATATTCATAGAATTATTTAATAAACAAATCATTTAGCCCACTATGGTGGTTCCTGCTCCATTGTCACCATAAAACATCAGAGAAGGGAACAAAAGACTAAAATTATTAAGTATGGCAGGGTTCAGGTAATCCCCAAAGGAAGGAACTACAAAAACCACAAGCACAGTGCTTAGTAACACAAACTGAGTGGGGGCCCAATTTTTCAAATAAAACCATTCTGGCTTTCCAGCCATGAAGACCACATCCTTTCAGATGCTTGTACTGAAGGGAAAAGGAGAGGAATTATCCCTTTCAAATAATAGAGTAGGATATTTAAATTTGAGTTTTTCCTTCATTTATAGTACATTTTCATCTTTATGGAACAACACTAGTCAAGAGACAGAAGGACAGGATAAAGGCTTATTTCAAACAATGTAAAACAGAGGAATTTGAATCCAAGCTTGGGGTGAGAAGAAACTTGTATAAGCATGGAACTAAAAAACAGGAACTCAGTGATAGAGATAAACATTCCTATGTGGGTAAGAAGAAAAAGATTTCCAAATAAGTGCTCAGGAATAAAAATAGTAAATTGCCTTAAAATAGTCTGAAAATTCATTTAAGCCAAGGATTCACAAATATTGTGATGACCCTTCCAACTGTGGCATTCTTCTGGGTGTGGTTCCCTGTAAACAGATTTAGCAATCCTTAAAGAGTGGCATGAGGAATCTGTTGGCAGTTGAAATTAATTTCACCATTGGACTATCATTGTTGATGGTTCCTACATTTCTGATATTACTGAAATGTAGGTGGCTATTGGCTTTTATTTCTCCAAATGCATGTTACAACTTATTCTTTTTAAAAAAAAGATTTTATTTATTTGTTTTGTTTTGGGGGGAAGAGGAAGAGATAGAGACTCTCAAGTAGACTTCCCACTGAGCGTGGAGCCCTATGTGGGACTCGATCTCAAGACCTTGAGATCATGACCTGAGTCGAAATAAAGGCAGATGCTTCATCGACTGAGCTACCCAGGCATCCCTTACAATTTATTCTTGGTAGTAATTCTTGATGTGGAGCAGAAAATTTGATAAAAACTCATCAATAATTTAAAATTTCTCTTTCCCCAAAAGGTTCAACATCCTCTAAGGTAAAAAAAATTTAGAAGTTTAATACTCAAGTGTTAATTTGACTGCTAGGAACTTTAGCTTGGTACATTTTTCTTACATAGGGAGAAAAGCATCAGTAATATTTTAAATCTATTATCAGTGGATTTGGAAGATAAAACCCTGAGGCAGGTGGGAATGCTCCATTGTATCTGCTTTATAGGAGAGAAACTGAGTTCATGCAATACCCAGAGTCATTTAGAGCCCGCAGCTAAGCTGTGAGTAGAATCAAGGTAACCTGACCCATGTTTTATTACCATTATAACAATAAAATGTACAATCCACAAATTAGATACAAAACAAAACAAAACCAGCCCAAACCCTGAATGATGGTGGATTAACAGCAAACCAGGGAAAGCCATTTTAACCAATATGAAACTGAGTTTCATTTACAGCAGAGCAGGGAGTTTACGAAAGTATAGGCTCTGGACTAGGGCAGCTGATATTTGAATCCTAGTTTGACCATCTGGGTAGGTGGTTTTGTTTTGTTTTGTTTTTTAGAGAGGGTGACAGAGGGGCAGAGAGAAAGGAAGAGAGAGAATCTTAACCTGGTTCCACACCCAGCACAGAGCCTGATGCAGGGCTCCATCTCATGACCCTGAGATCATGACCTGAGATGAAATCTAGAGTTGAATGTCCAACCGACTGAACCACCCAGGCACCCATCTGAGTAGTTTTTAATCTCTGTGTGATGTTGTCCTCATCTGGAAAATGGGTTAATACTAACCAACTTCACAGGATTGTAAATGAGGAGCTAATGAGCTAATGTTAAGTATTAAGAAAAACAAGCTTTGGAAAATGCTCTGGAAGCATTTTGTTACTCACTAAGGTTGGTCTAAAATTTCTATTTTGCGGATTGAGATGAGAATTCGTGAAGAGTGTGTTTTGATAATTTCATTTTGATCTTCCCCAAGGACAGAAAAGAATGCCAAGGAAGCTCTCCAACAGGTGTAACAGAATGTCTATTCATTGCCTTTACCTAGAATTACAGCTCCAAAGTGTCAGTCTTCCAATGACCACCGTGATTGGTACCTTCAGTGATTTAATTGTGAAGAAAATCTGCAGGGAAGAATCAGTTAAACTTGGATTCTCAAGGTGAGAAAAATATTAAATAGTCAAAATGATGAGAACATGAAAGTCTGCCTATAACCGAAGGGGTGACAAACATATGTGCTTGCAAAGAAGTGCCTTTGCTTATTTATAATACATTTTGTCCTTTCTTTCTGCCACATTTAGGAACTGACCCACCGTTTCCAAAGGTTTTGTGCATTACTGATTATTTTGAAAGGAATGCCAGGTACACATGTGGGAGACCTTTCTTATAATAAAATTGGATTGGAAAAAAGCAAAACTGTGAATGTTTAGCAAAAACAAACTTTGAAAGGAAACTCAACTTTTTTTTTTTAATGTTTCCTTGGGCATTTTTCTAAAATCAGCCTCATTTCTGCATAATATTTTTCTTGGTTGGGCAAAGGCTGGTTAAAATATTCATTATTTTTTTAATGTACTATGCTGCTATTTGCAGCTTCAGGTAGTTAATATTTGTGTTTAAGCTTTGCAGTTCAAATGGGAAAATCCACCCTAAACAGCATTGCTGAACAGCATGAAGGAATCCTTCGAAACAGGAGGTCCCTTTCCTGAATACCAATCAGTGTGGCTTTCCTCTGTGGCTGGGAGAGGAAGCACTGACCAATGTTTGCACTCCACCATGTCCTGCATGTCACAAGCTTAATTTCTAACACTGGCCGCCTTGTCGACAGAGTTTCCGGATAGCAGAATGAATTGAACCTCTGAGGACGGACGGCGCTACTATGTCTCCAGATGACGTCAACATCTTCTGGGACAACAGCATGAAAAGCTGAAATGTAATCAGCAAGAGCCTGGCTCAAGATTACCTCAAAGACTACGTGTGTGTAAATATAACAGGTCAACCCTTTAAGAAGAATCACTGGTGCTGTGTGGCAGGCTTGGGTTAAATCCAAGTGTGAGAAGATAGCAAGAGACCTCTGAAAAATGACTAAACAGGCTAAGGAAAGGATTCTCTTTACATCTGCAATTTTAGATTCAAACGAACATTTGCTAACTTCTGTAGACCAAGTCCATATCTCCTATCTCATTTAATATTGATAATAACTTAGAGAAAAACTGTCAATTAGGAAAATAGAAATGCAGACTTTGGGGTTCAGAAAGGCTTAACTACACTTTCTCAAGAGGTCATTTATTATTTTTTTTCAGATATATCAATTTTACACTTACTATGTATCAGAACCTATTCCCCAGCCAGAATTATGAGCAAGACAAGCTGGGACATGAACTCAAGTTATATATATATAACTTATGAACTCAAGTTATATATATATATACACACACACATATGAACTCAAGTTCATATATATATATATGAACTCAAGTTATATATATATGAACTCAAGTTATATATATATATGTATATATATATATATATATTTAACTCCTTAAAACTTCAGTTAACTCACTGATCTTCTTAGATCATTTTATCAAATTGTAATCAAGTTATTATCCCAAACACTGCTATCTTTAAATGGATGTATGTGCTATATGTTAATTATACTTTTATTTATTTTTATACTTTTACACTTATGTTATATTTTATGTTTTTCCACTTTTCTTTCTCATATGGAGAAGAAAATAAATAGCAACCTTATCTTTGTATGATCCCCATGTGTTACCTCCCATCCTCTCTACAATGTTTATTTACCCATAAGGGCTTTGAGATCATCAGTTGTTAGAATGGTTTCTGTCCTTCCCAGGGCAGAAAAGGGCTTACTTTCAGGAGCCACTGACTTCTTGCCAAGGAACCACTGAGATGACAGGCAGAGAGAATGAATGTTTCTCTGTGACCTTCTCCCACTTCCTTTCCTTAACTCAATCCCTTTTTTGCCCTTATTGTTCTCTGGCTTAGCCTGGAATACTCACGCCCAGTTTGACTAGAATTAACCCAGGCTAAAACTGCCAGGCAACATTAGCCAATCAATATGCCTCCACTACTGGTTCCAAAATTCTGTGTACTCCCTAAAAAGAAAGTCTGCAGGCCTCTCAATCTGGTTTAACCTACAGTCTAGGTTGTTGCTCTCTCAGGTGTTGGTCATTTTTATTATAGTTTATGTATTTCAAAGTTGAGCAAAAAGCTTGACTTCTTTGCTTCCAATTGCTGTTTCTAGTCCATTTACATACCTTCTCAATGACAGTAACAACAGTATCAATATGATCACAAAATTCAACTCTTGCACCCCATGCTGGTTGGCTCTACTGTGTTTTCTCTCTCTACACAGTCTCATCTGTTAATCTCTTGGTCACTCCCTCTCATTCATTCAGCATTCTGTACAGTAGGCTAGTATTTTTCTTCTCCTGTTACAAGTATGACCCAACACCCACATCCCACTCTTACTTCATTTGTTTGCCCTTTATTTTTTTCTACTCTTCACCTCACTTCCCCAGTCATACCCTATTCCTTAAACCTTGTTATCTCCTATAAATGCTTTGCCTCAAAGATTTAAGCATCCTCTTCCTGATTTGACCTCTTCCTTGTCAATATTATATTTTAACTATTTTCATTATGACTTTCTTTTGGCTTCACAATGCCCTGACTTTCCCTTTTTCCCATACCTTCGCATTCCTCAGTAGCCAGTTTATATTTTAAGATACTTTACACATCATCATCTGCCTAACCTATTTCATAAATGGCCTTGCTTCTCTTTCTGTATTTTCTTTACACTTTCTGGCAATTCCTATACATAGTTTAACTTTTTTTTTTGGTGCTCTATCCAAGCCTTCAAATGCTTCTGGAGAAATTCACACAATAGGGCTATTGGATTCTACGACCAAATAATGATAATCATGAATGCTCTCAATACTATTGGGGACTTGTGGATTCATTGCATTAAGGGTCCCAATGTCTTGCTTTCAACTGTATCCATTCCCACCCCCCTTGCATACAGCTTTAGAGCATGAGAGTTTCTCCCACTAAAGAGGAACAGTCCTTTCCCCACTCTTTGATCCTGAACTTGGGCATTTAACTGAGTTTAGCCAATGGAATGTCAGCAGATGTGATTAATGCAGAGGCTTGAAAACATACTTGCATACTTTCCTTTCTGCTCTTGCATCTCTGCTTTGGCCACAAGAACATGCCTGGGCTAGCCTGCTGGAGATGAGAGACACATGGCGAGGAATCATTCTTCCCAGTGACCCAGTGGAAGCTATCCTTGATCGGTGACAGTTAGCCAATCTCAAAATACATGAGGAAGCTCAGACTGCTACAGAACTACCAGGCTAATTTACAGACTCACAGACTAAATAAAATCCTATTGTTTTAAGTCATTCATCTTTGGGTTGGTTTGTTACATAGCACTACTGTGGCAATTGCAATAACTAAGCTATGTTTCTCTGATCTACTTGTGCTCTAATTCCCAAATCAGTTTGTTTCTTCTCCTTATTCTCAAAAAATAGACACATGCTTCAGAGAGAATGGAGGGCATCTAATGCTAACTCCTTCAACTTCCTTCTTTAAAATCTATAAATATTCTAGCATTTACAACATCTTGTCCTATGTCTATTCAAACTCAATAGAGAGCTGACCCTTTTGTTGTCCATGCAATCTATACTTTGGATCCAATACCTTCCTATTATTATCTTTTCTATCCTATATGTGCTCATCCTTTCCTTATGAACTATCTTTCCCCTCACTTCATCTCTATCTGGGTTTTAGCCCCTTCCTTCTATGAAAAAATTTTACCTTGGGTCACCAGTGACCCCTAAATCAACACTTTGTTTTCAATTCTCATCTTAATTTACCTTTCAGAAGTAGTCAACACTACAAACTATTCTTTGATTCTTCAAACATTCTCTCGGCTTTATTTCTGTGACATGAGCTGTTTTGGTTTCCCCCTTAAATATTTATTTACTTACATCTTCACCTCAGATTTAATCTCATTTATTGTGCTAAGAAATGTTACTTTTCAAGGTTTTTTCCTAAGCCCTCTTATATTCTACAATAAAACAAAGAGATCCCATCCGGATCAATGGCTTCAGTTTTCAACCTCATTACAGAGGACTCAAAAATGAGTGTCTTTATCATAGATCTCACCTCTGAGCTCCAAACCCATTTATACAGTTGCCTCTTTGATATGTCCATCTGTATATCACTAGGGCACCTCAAATTTAGTAGTTTCAAAATAAAGTTCATTATCTTTCCCCTCTCCAAATTGATTCTAGCTTCAGTGTTAACTATCTCAGAGAATGACAACTATCATTCATATGGCTATATAATCCAGAAATCTTGGAGTCATCCTTTACAACCTATCAGATATAGCCAGCTACAAGTCCCATGGATTGTATCTGCTGAGCAGTAGGCAATGATGGCCATTCTCTCCCCACTAGGGCAATCACCTTATTCCAAACTACTAGCTTTTCTTGCCTAGATCGCTGCCTCACAGTAGTCCCACTGCTACCAAAGTAGACTTCAAGTGTATAAAAATTAACCTCTCTTTCTCTTTTTTATGCAGTTATGTTTAAAACATCTAAGTTTTCATTTCACTTAGAATAAACGTCAACATTCTTTTTTAAATAATTTTTTAAAATTTATTTATTTATTTATTTATTTATTTGAGAGAGAGAATGAGCAGGGGGTGGGGGGCATAGGGAGAAGGAGAAAATCCCCAACCCAACTCCCCACGGAGCATGGAGCCCAATGCGGGGCTCAATCCCAGGACCCTGAGACCATGACCTGAGCTGATATCAAGAGCCAGATGTTCAACTGACTGAGCTACCGAAGAGATCCAAATATCAAAATTCTTAAATGACCTGCAAGGTCTTATCTAGTCACTACCTATTTTTACAGTCTCATTTCATACATGTACCCCTAATCTACCATCAAGCCACTCTGACCCTTCCTCAGTTTCTAGAACTCTCCATGCACCTTCTTAAGACACACATTGAGATGAGTCGCAGCTGCCAAGTCTCCAGGTACTTGCTGCTTCTCTGGGAAGGAGCATCACCTCTTCTGTACTTAATAGCACCTTCTGAAAGCTGAAGATCCACCCTCTGGACTTTTTTCTGCTACCTATAGCTGGAACTTCTTCCAACCATATACTATCCTTTGTTTATCTTCTTACTTTCTACAAATTGGCTGGTCTCAGTCTGCTATCAGAAGTACCCTCATGTTGACACACATCCTTAATTGTGAAATATTTTAACTTCGCTATATTCTTATCTATAAACATCTACATGATTCTTACACAAATAAGCATACAGGAGTGTCAAAGAAATCCTTCACACAATCCGTCCTCTTACTCTGGTTAAGTTCTATAATATCAGGGGCCAAACCGTCTTATTCACTGACGCATTCCCAGTGCCTAAAGCAGTGTCTGGCAGAAAAGGAATTATAATATAAACATTTGTTGAATGAAGGGGAAAGAAAGTGGAAAAGGGAAGGAGAGAGGGAAGGGTGAAGGAAAAAAGAGGGAAAGATATGATGATGTTTTCAGGCTCCAGAATCCAATTGTCAGCAATCAGGAATTAATCCAAACGCTTGTGTTATAATTACTGAGGCAGTCTTTCCATAAAAAAAGAGTGAAATCTGTTCCATTTATACCCGATTCATAATACTGGAGTATCTATTCTTAGTTTTAAGAAAAATACAGATGCACGGTTTTGGTGCAGCACGGGAAAGATAGAGTCTAAAATGGTCTCATAAATCTCTAGAAAGTGAGTGTGAGTACAAACCTGCAAAGACTCTCCTGGGTTGTGCAACGTGCCTCCACAAGCTCCCTATCCAGGCTTGCAACCACTTTGGAATGTAGCTCCTCTGATGGAAATATTTCAGTCCCTATGTGCTGAGAATTTCTCCTTAAACCTTTCCCTCTCTCTCTCTTTCAATCACCTTTATATTCTGCTATGTATTATAGGTACACTTCTGTCTCTTGGCCTGATTTGACAAACATCTAATGTGTGTCATGGTGGTGTTTTTGGCTTTAGCTCACTGTCAACATTCTGAGAGGTAGGGTCTGAAAATCCAGACCAGTTTATTTTGCTCTCTCTCTCTCTCTCTCTCTTTTTTTCTTTTGTCATGAGGTTGTTGTTGTTTTGGTTTCCTATAGAGTGATTATTTCCAATTAATGCTTCCTGCATATTCAGTTTCAGCAGTTCAACAAATACATACTGTAGTGGGAAGGAAGCAGAAGGAACCCTGTCTGCTAGACCAGAAGCTAAGACAAATCCCTGATGGGAAAGGTCTGGGGAGGCGGGGATGGGGTTAACATACAAGGGCAGGGGACTGCTTGTGTCATATTATCCCAGTTCAGAAGCAATCTGTCCCAGGGTTGTTCAATTGGACATATACACCAGAAAGAGAGCACATGCATTTTTATACATTCCTAAATTTTGTTCTCTAGTTCATAATATGAATATATATTTCAAAACAGTGTATATATACATATATACATTTTTTATAGGATCTGGCAAAAACCCACCACCTTTTCTCTAGAGGATCTAGGTAATCCTGACCCAATTTGGATTGAAGATGCAATGGTGTGTCACCCCTTCCATTCTGTTGATTGGGATGGGTCATGGCTTCAGTCCAATAGGCTTGGTTTCTAACTCTCAACTCTACTACCAGATGTCCCTAAAGGGGCTGGGCAGGGCAGGTTATGTAACATCCCTAAGCCTCTGTCTTCTCATCTCTTAAAATGAGCTAATGATAAATACCAACCTACTGGAGTTTTTGTGAGAACTAATGCCTGAGGTGCCCAGATAATAGGAGGTTCTTATAGCTATTGGATTCCTTCCCAACTTTCTTGTGGAACATAAGACTTACTGCATCTTTTAAAGTAATATTGATTTTTACCATGATTCAAGAAGAGCTCCTCACTTGAACAGAAAAATGTGACCTAGAATATCTAATATCTAGATCCCTTTTCTAATGGAAAAATCTGATCCCCAATTTAACTCTCCTATTTATTTTTATATGCTATTTGCTTGTATTCTGTTTAGCATCCATAACTTCTGGGAGGGTTGTTTTATCTGAAGGTAGCATAAAAAATGTTATGTGCATTAAAATGTATACAACCCTATCTTAATTGTAGAATATTTTTGTGTTGGGGCACTTCGGTGGTTCAGTTGGTTATGTATCAGACACTTGATCTCAGCTCAGGTCTTGATCTCAAGGTTGTGAGTTCAAGCCCAGCATTGGGCTCCACGCTGGACATGGAGCCTACTTAAAAAAAAAAAAAAAAAAAAAAGGAAAAAAAGAAAAGAAAAAAAAAGAACACCTTAATGTTTGTATGTACACAATCCTATGAAAGATACTAGGAGGAATGTTAACACAAAATTCCAGCCTTTCAGAACTTTATTCATTCATTAACACCTATATGTTTAAAGCACTGAATCAAGACTCCGTGGTATATTGGTGACCAAAGCACAACAAAGTCTTTGCTTTCATGAATGCATGATCTAAAGGTGCGGCTAGATATTATTAGGAAATCACACTAATAAATAAATAATTATGAGGTTATGCCACTGCTGTGTGCTCCGTGCTAAGAGGCATGCATAACACAAACGTCAATAGATTTTTGCTGAATGGATAAATAATGAATGAATGAATGTTGGTTGACTGAAATTGAAATAAGCATTCAAAAAGACAGGAGCCTTGATTTAGAGAAGGGAACAAGGAACCCATCTCATACTGAGATTTGAAAGATGATTTAAAAAATAACCAAGGAGGGTGCCTGGGTGGCTCAGTGGATTAAAGCCTCTGCCTTCAGCTCAGGTCATGATCTCAGGGTCCTGGGATCGAGCCCCACATCGGGCTCTCTGCTCAGCGGGGAGTCTGCCCCCCCCCTGGCTCTCTGCCTTCTTATGATCTCTGTCAAAAAAATAAATAAAATCTTTAAAAAAAAAAAAAAAAAAAAAAAAAAAAAAAAAAAAAAAAAAAAAAATAACCAAGGAAATGCTTCTGGGAATGGGTGTTTCAGAATGGGAGTGTATTAAGTTTCTCCAAAGAATTCTGGGAGCTGGCAATTCTGAAACCTGTAGGGAAGGCTGGAAGGCTGGCAGTTCAGGGAAGAGCTGATATTTCAGTGTTATACTGAAATCTACAGACTGAACACGCAAGGAGGGGTTCTGTGTTGCAGGCTTGAGGCAGAACTGCTTCTTTGGGAAACCTCGGTCTTTACTCTTAAGGTCTTTGATTGAATGATGTCCACCCACATTCTGGAGGGCACTCAGCTTTACTTCGAGTCTGCCAGCTTAAATGTTAACCACATTTGAAAATATCTTCTCAGCAACAACTAGACTGGACACATAGCCTAGCCAAATTGACACATGAAATTAACTACCGATGATGCAACATGAGCAAAGTCAAGAGGAAGTAATGAGACACTGAAGAACTGTAATGCATCTGGAGTTTGGAAAATGAAAACGAGTATGAAGCTGGAAAGGTGACCACACAGAGGCTGGAGCTGCACTGTCCAATAAGATGGCCAGGAGCCCCATGTGGCTAGTTTGACTTAAATTTAAATTTACATTAATTAAAATGAAATGGAATGAAACCTTCCATTTCTCAGTGGCACTGGTCATATTCACATAGTGCTCAATAGCCACACAACTATTGACTACAGAGGACAACCCAGATAATAGAACCTTTTCATCTACACAGAAGATTTTATTGGAAATTGCTGGGCTAGACCACATGGGATTTTTGGGTCCTGGAAAGTTGAATCTTCATCCTGCATATATTGAGAAACCACTGAAGTATTTTCATAAGGAGGTGATATGAGTGGTTTTGCATTTTAAGATATCATTCGGGCTTTTGTGGAAAATAGATTGGAGGAGGTCCAGACTGACCACAAGGAAACCAGTGAGAAGATGACTGAAATTGTCTGGGAGAGAGATAATTTTAGCTTGGGCTCAGGAGTTGGCAAGACCAAGAAACAAAAGTCAAAATAGTGGCGGTCTGGAAAGACAGGGAGGAAACAAGTAACAGTAGCAGATAGCATTTACTATATGCCAGGCAAAATTTAAAAGTAACAGTAGCAGATAGCATTTACTATATGCCAAGCAAAATTTAAAACTATATAGATATTAGCTCAGTCACTCTGGCCACAACTTTATGAAGGAAGTTCTATTATGATCCCTATTTTACAAATGAGAAAACTAAAGTACAGAGAAGTTAAGTAACTTGCCCAGTCACAGAGTAAGTGGCTGAGCCAAATTCCAAACCAAGACCACGACTTTAGGTCCATTAATTTAATCGCCTCATGATACTAACTTCTGAGAGCACAGATAACTGTCTCTCAAAGGAGAATGACAGTCTCATTAAGCAAGTGTAAAGCACAGTTAGGTTCAAGAATCTTCAGGAAAGGTCAGAGATAACTCAAGAAGTGAGCCTTAAAGAGGAGCAAGTACAGAGTTTTGACAGGTTGATGCGGTGGGAAAGAAAGGTGTTCTAGGTGAAAGAAATGGGTGAAACAAAAACATGGTAATGGTAATGTATGGAGAATATCTAGAAGTGGATCCACTTTAGAATGTTGGTAAAAGGAAAGAAACAAAGATTTTTAAAAGGTAGGCTGGAATCAGACAAGTGATAATCTGGCACTTGATTTTCAACTGACTGATAACCAATTAATTAACTGATAGAAAATGGGGTGTGGCTGAGTATTTGAAAGGTTTGTCCTATGTCTGTATCAGGATACACTGCCAGAGTGAAACACAAAATGATTAGAAACAGAAAGAAACTGGTGACAAGATAGGAAGATTGATTATTAGTCCAGTGAGAAGAAATATGTTCTTGTGTGATATGGCCAGTAGTGAGAAGGGAGGTGTCCAGTACATTCAGAGACATGATTTCATGGTTTCATGATTATTAAATATTATCAATAAGAGGAAGAAAATGAATTAAGATGGTAGTTTCAGGTGCATAGCATATTTTAGAGAATTTTTGGATGGAGAAAATTATGATATTTATCACTTATAATATTTAGTTCTAAATCATTTGAACCCAGGAGTTTTATAGTAGCAATATATTTTTAAAAAATTCTTAGAACCATATTTGTTTAGATTTCAAAATATTTTAAGAAAATAGAATTGTTAAGCTTGTGAATATTTAAAGAAAAAGAGGGGGTGATTACTTCCACTCTGCAGAGGGACCAAATGAAGCATAACGTTAAAGGCTAGTCTATAAATATGCATAGAAGCATACACTGTTAAATAAATAACAGTTCTTACATCAGCTCAGGATTTCTCTGTGTTCTGTTATCTAACATCAATGTCCGAGCAAGTGCTACATAGTTGTTTTGTAGTCACAGCAGCTCATGCTATGTTTGCTGAGAAATAAAATTTCCATTCTTCTTCTTTGGTTCTCCTCCTTTTCCTCCTTGCCCTTTTGTAAGTTAAATAATCATCAATTATGAGTCCCATTTAATTATCTAGGACTAAGGGCAAATATACATTTAGTATAATTTTTGTAACTATGTTTTTTTTTATAAATGGTAAATGCCTTTGGAACTTTTTATTTCTCTGTTATTTATCTAGATGAGTAGGGTATTGAAGAAGATTTAAGAAAGAATTCCTTCCCAATGATGCTGCAGTCTTCACAGACCATAACAGTTGTTTAGATTGTATGTTTCCCTAAGTAAGCACTTGTTATTCTAACTTATTTCTCTAACTTGTTGTGGGACCACCATGATTTATAAAATAATCATCTATTGTATATACATCATGATCTAGTATTGAATATTCAACTGTGAATGGAACAGATATTGTTCTTTCCTTCATAATATTTATACTCTACTAAGGGATTGCTTGATTTTCTAAATAACAACCAATTCTCCAATTCTCCAACACCACTGGGGTGTCCAACAATTCAATTTAACTCTGACACCACCCAGAGTTGATGCAGATCCCATGAATTAAGGGCTCAGGTTCACAAGACTGTCTCCACTTCAGATGTTAACCACAAATGGGATCCTCAGCCTACCTGCACCTCTGGCCCAGCTAATTACAAATTGAGTGGATCCCTTAAACTCTCCCCCTTAAGTTCAATAATACAGTAAAATACCTCACAGAGCTTGGGAAAGTGTTTTACTTACTACTACTATTTGGTTATAAAAGATACTACTTAGGAAGATCCAAGTAGAAGAGATGCACAGAGCAAGATGGAGGTGTGAAGGAGTCATAGATGGCTCTCAGCACATTGACATGGTCATCAACCTGAAAGCTCCTCAAATCTCATATTCAAAAAATCTTATTGAAATTTCAGTTCTATAGGCAGTGCTGATTAAATCATCAGCCACTGGTCACTGAATTCCATCTCCAGTGCCCTTCTCCTCCCCAGAGATCTAGAGGTGGGTCTGACTCACAGGCTTTCTGGTGACCAGTCTCCAACCTCAAGCTATCTGGAGGCCCTGCCCTGAATCACCTCATTAGCATAAACTCAGGTGTGGTTGAATGACACTCATTACGAATAACTAAAGTTGCTCCTTCACTCAGGACATTCTGGGAAGTTTTAGGAGCTCTGTATCAGGAATCTGGGACAAAGACCAAATATATATTTTTCATTATATCACAAAGGTACAAGTATGCAGCCAGGAAATTAATGATAAAGATTTGTTCTCTCTGACACCATTTCTAATGAACTTTATTACACATGCAGCTGCTATCAGTTCTGCCCACTCTAACTCTCCCTATCCACACTCACGCCAACCCTGGATGGGATCCAATGTCAGGATCTTAGATAGTTATAAGAATGGATCTCTTATATAGTCTACACTATATTATTCAGATATATGTCAGGTTGAGCAAGGAGCAAAAGACACCCTTATATGAAATTATGAAAAAAAATTAATGATGGGCCCATGTACACAGATATAGCAGGATTTAGAGATCCAGCAAAAGATGTGAGACTATGACTACCAACAGTAGAAATCCATCATTACCCCAAGATCTGAGAGCAGCAAAGATGGGAAATCACATCCCTGAGAAATGAAGTGGTAGAAGGGGGCTTCCAGAAAGAAGATGCTGCCCTGGAGGGACACCACCACTAGCAGGACTCCAGATGCAAGAAAAGGAGAGGACAGAGAAGGAAATAATCTAACCTCTTTCTTCTCCAGCCATTCAAGTTCTTTACATAGCTTAAGTGAGCCTGGAAGATGACCCAATAATGTCATGACACATAGTAGGGAAAAAAAAAACACAAAAAATTAATCTATGGGAGAAATTAGAGAAACACCATCACACCTTCTGCTCAAGCTCATATCTTTTCAATGACTTATGTGGCCACAGCACACTGGTGCAATGAATGCTAATAGCTAGCTATTATTCTGAAATGCTCCCAAATTTTATTTTAATCCAGGTATCTTCTACATATTATAACTCTTTGGTTTTATGTAATCAACTCTGTGTGTGTGTGTGTAAATGCAATTGTAAATTGCTTTGTATTTTACTATCCTTTGAATAGAATTAGTTGAAAAATCTACTTAATAACCAAGGTATCTGCTGTTTATTTAGACTTTCTCTAATTTAGGGCTTCTCAACATCAGCACTATCGGTATTTTGTGCTGGACAATTATTTATCATGAGTAGGTATTCTGTATTTTTTAAAAGAAATTATTTTACTTTTTTCTAAAGACTTATTTATTTATTTATTTGAGAGAGACAGTGAGAGAAAGCACAAGAGCAAGCACACAAATGGGTGGAGGAGGAGGGAGAGAAACTCAAGCAGACTTTGAATTAAACACAGAGCCCCATGGGGGACTCAATCTCATGACCCTGAGGATCACGACCTGAGCCAAAACCAAGAGTCGGATGCTTAACCAACTGAGTGACCTGGGCACCTCGGAAGATTTTGTTATTTTTAAATAATCTCTACACCAAACATGGGGCTTGAATTAACAACCCCAAGATCAAGAGTCTCATGCTCCATCAAATGAGCCAGCCAGGCACCCCATGTGTTCTGTATATTTAACAACATATTAAGCATCTACCCACTAGAAGCCAGTGGTGTCCTCCTCTGCATAGTTGTGTCAAGCAAATTATATCTAGATATTGCCAAATATTCCCTGAGCACAAAAATCACCACTGGTTAAGAACCACTACCCTAACTAATTCTGTGATCATCATAAAAAGAAAGTGAATAAATCACTAAGTTCTTCTGACACTAATTCACTAATCATCTGTAGTAGTTAGCCTACCAGCTAACTACCAGCCTCCAATGATTCTTGCCCCCTTGTATTCATATGCTTGTGTAGTTCCATGCCACTTCCAAGAAGTGGTGGTATGCCACTTCTAAAATTATAAGAGATTACAGCTAAATCTTAGCCTCAATCTATCTTGGATTATTAAATCTAGGAGAAGTCAACTGATATGTCATGAGGACTCTCAGGCAACAAATGAAGAGAACCATGTGGCAAAAAAATTGAGATCTCTAGACAAAGCCAGGAAGGAACTAAAACCTTTCAGTAGCTACATGTGGGAGTGCAGAAGTACATTCTTCAGCCCCAGTTGAATTCAGATGACTACAGTCTTGGCCAATAGACTGACTATGCTATCAGGAGAGACTCTAAGCCAGAATGACACAGACAACCTGCCCCCAGATTCCCAACCCTCAGAAACTGTAAAATGATAACATTAAAAGTTATATTAAAAAATATTATGAATACAGTTAAAAGATAAGGGGTATACTGAGAAAAAATCTGAGTGTGTTAGTAATTAATTTGTAATTAACAACTAAAAGTACAAAACAGTGCTGATAACCAGTAAGGAAAAAAATGGACCCAGGTTATGAACAGGAAATTCATAGTTGAGGAAACCATACTGCCCACTATGAATAAGTGTTGAACTGAACTAGTAATCAGAGAGACGACAAAGCAAAAGTGAAACACTATTTCCACCCATAAAACTGGCCAAGCTTAAAAAGCACAGATAGTAATGACACATTGCTGGGAGTTTAAACTGATTCCATTTTAGAGACCAGTTTAGAACTATACTGTACAATATAAAAATCTCAAATTTAGGTTTATATCAGAGCTAGAAAACTTAACTGTTGCACACATGCAGAGGAACCCTATTCAAGGGCACCTGGGTGGCTTATATGGTTAAGAGTCTGTCTTTGGCTCAGGTCATGATCCCAGGGTCCTGGGACTGAGTCCAGCACTGGGAGTCCTGCTCAACAGGGAGTGTGCTTCTCCCTCTGCCTCTCTGTCTCTCTCTCTCTCTGTCTCTCATGAATAAATAAATAAAATCTTTTAAAAAAGGAAACCTATATAAGAAACATTACTGATACATTAATTAATTTAACGAGTATTGATTGACCACCTAGCATAAGCTAGACACTGTTCTACATCCTGGGGATTTATCAATAACATTTAAACATTTTTATCCATGGGAAGACATATTAAGAAAATATGGGTTAAGTAGATGCTATTGTAGAACATGTAGCAAGAAAAGACCTATCTGATATGGAGACAATTGAGCACAGTCCTCAAAAAAAGTGAGTGGGCAATTTAGGGGAGATATTTGGGTCAGAGGACAAATACTCAGAGGCAGGTGCCATTCTAGATCCAGAAGAACAGTAATACTGGAGCCGAATGGTTGACAGATGTGATAAAGATCAGGATGATTGATAAAAAGGCTTGTAAACCGTGATAATGACTTTGAATTTTATTCTCAATGACACAGGAAATTAGAGGAAAGCACTAAGTAGGAAAGTGGCCTGGCTTCTCTTCTCCTGAACTCTGGCTGCTGTGTACAGAATAGATTTTGAAAGGCATGAGAAAAATCAGGGAGAAGAGTTAACCAGTGCTCTTGACACTAATCTAGCTGGGGTAGATAATGATGGATTTGATTAGCATGAATATATTCTGAAGATAAAGCCTAAGGAAACTGCTGATAGGTTGATAGTGAATGGGAATAGGAAAAAGAAGCATCAAGGATAAAAACAAAGGAGTCAAGGATGATTCCTACACTCTGGTCCTAGTTTCACTCTTCAGAGTAAGTTGAAAATCATAAACAACCTAAATGACTATTGACAGGGGAATAAATAACCCAATGGCACATATTTATATAATATATTATTATCCCAGTATTAAATGATGGAATTTGATCACTATGTATCAATATAAATAAATCTTCCAATAATAATTTTGAATAAAATATGCAAGGTAGAAAATGTCAGCCATGCCATAATATTTATTAATGGAAAATTTAAAAGATATAAAATAATAATACATGTATTATGGAAATATATTGTGAAAATAAAGAAATGTGAATAGAGAAGGAGCGTTTTCCTGGGGCAGGGAGTCGGGGAGAGAAAGAAGTGACAGGGCTTTTGTTAGCCACTGCAGTCTCTTTGTACAGATAAAGTGTAAACAGCTTCTGAAGCACATGCAGCCCCACACCAGCATATATGGCTGGATTCAACCCACCCACCTCCTTAGCTGGACGTTCTTGGGTGGCACCTCTGGGAAGTGAGAAATGGGGCAGACAAGGGTTGAGAAAAAGACCATCTGTGTCTATGACTGCTTTGTTTTTCTTAAAATGAAAGAACAAGGTCTAGAGAAAACATGTCAAATCTTAGTGGTGTTGAGTAGATGAGCAATTGCTATCTTGAACACTGTACCTTTTCACATGTTCGAAATATTTTATTTTTGAAAACTTCAAACTTGGTTAGAGCTACCAACCTTTAAGGATTCAAGGTGATAGTGAGGACCAACTATGTGTATCACAGTATCAGCTCTTTTACTTATCCTGAATTTGACAGGCATCTTGGAATCAGTCTCAGCAATTCAGTTACTAAGGCTTCTTTCCTCATCTACAAAATGGGATAATAAAACCATCTGCCCTGTAAAGTTGCTGAGCACTCATGATCCACCATTATTATCGCAATCAATGATAGCGATGACTATATACTCACAAAAATGTGACACAGATAAGATTAGTTCTATTTCCAATGTTAGGAAACACAATGTCAAAGAAGTTATATGAGTTAAATACTTTAGTTTTCACAAATGGCAAGAGATGGTTAGGATTCCAACTCCGATCTGTTTGATGCAAAAATGTGTGATTTTACATTAATACATGTACTCAAAGGGCATTAGCTGAAAGCTCATGCAGTAGGGGAAGGACCTTAAGAATCACAAGAAAAGAAGAATATTGCTCATGAATGTTGTGATGCATAAGGGGAAAGGAGAGTAGCTAAATGCATGAAGACAAGCTGACAAATATCGCCTTCAATTACAAACGGAAGGAGACAATCACAAAGGTGTAAGTATCAAGATGAGAGCAAAGAAATCAACACAAATGACAGTACAAAGGGCTGATATCCAAGATCTGTAAAGAACTCCTCAAACTCAACACATGCAAAACAGATAATCACATCCAAAAATGGGCAAAGACATGAACAAACACTTCTCTAAAGAAGACATACACATGTCTAATAGGCAGATGAAAAAATGTTCATCATCACTAGCCATCAGGGAGATTCAAATCAAAACCACATTGAGATACCATCTTACACCAGTTAGAATGGCCAAAATTAACAAGACAGTAAACCACATGTGTTGGAGAGGATGTGGAGAAAGGGGAACCCTCTTACATTGTTGGTGGGAATGCAAGTTGGTGCAGCCACTTTGGAGAACAGTGTGGAGATTCCTTAAGAAATTAAAAATAGAGCTTCCCTATAACCCTGCAATTGCATTATTAGGTATTTACCCCAAAGATACAGATGCAGTGAAAAGAAGGGCCATCTGTACCCCATGTTCATAGCAGCAATGACCACAATCACCAAACTATGGAATGAACCAAGATGCCCTTCAACAGATGAATGGATAAAGAAGATATGGTCCATATATACTATGGGGTATTATGCCTCCATCAGAAAGGATGAATACCCAAGTTTTGTATCAGCATGGATGGGACTGGAAGAAATAAGTCAAGCAGAGAGAGACAATTATCATATGGATTTGCTTATTTGTGGAGATAAGGAATAACATGGAGGACATTGGGAGATGGAGAGGAGAAGTGAGTTGGGGGAAATTGGAGGGGGAGATGAACCATGAGAGACTGTGGACTCTGAGAAACAAACTGAGGGTTTGGAAGGGGAGGTGGTGGGAGGCTAGGTGAGCCTGGTGGTGAGTATTAAGGAGAGCATATATTGCATGGAATACTGGATGTGGTGCATAAACAATGAATTCAGGAACACTGAAAAGAAATTAAAAAAAAAAAAAAAAGAAATCAACTCCCCTAGGAGTAAATGCCTGTTTCCCATGAGTGTGCCATGCCAGTGTTTTATGATTTCCTATCACTAGACAGGGAAAAAATGTGATGGACAGAAATAAACTGTCACTGCATTTAAAGCAAGCATTCCAAATGGAAAAGCCAACATATCATTTAGTTTAAATCTGTAGTTTTAAACATCAAGGCCTATGATGATCAAATTTTTTGTCATCCTTACAGGCTGCTCTTAAGACCTTTAGTTTGAGTAAGAAAGCCAGCTCTTGAACTCTTGATCCTTTGTGTCCTGCAATCCCTGTATTTTACACAGTAAAAGTTTACTGAGATTGTGTATGTATTTCCATGAAGGGTTACAAATACAGAACAGGTGAACTGAATCTATAATTTCTGTTTTATAATGTTTTGCAGACTGAGAGTGTGTCTTTTAAACATTAGCACCTGTAGACTTTGTGACTAGGACCTTCTGTTCTTTATAGCATGAATCCATATTTATATTTTATTACATTTTGTAAAATGAATTGACATTTGAAAGCTAGCTGAAGATGTTTTAGCCAACAGACACATGAAAAGATGTTCAACATCATTCATCATGAGGGAAATACAAATCAAAACCACAATGAGACATCACCTCACACTGTCAGAATGACAAAAATCAAAAACACAAGAAACATCAAGTATTGGTAAGGATGCAGAGAAAAGGGAACCCTTGTGTGCTGTTGGTGGGAATGCAAACTGGGGCAGCCACTTTGGGAAGTGGTACGTAAGTTCCTCAAAAAGTTAAAAATAGAAATACCCTATGGTCCAGTAATTGCACTATTGAGTACTTATTCAAAAAATACAAAACATTAATTCAAAGGGATGCATGCACCCCTACGTTTACTGCACCATTATTTACAAGAGCCAAAATGTGGAAGCAGTCCAAGGGTCCATTGATAGATGAATGGATAAAGAAGATTTATGTGTGTGTGTGTGTATTTTCTATATATAAAAAATATATATATTTTATATATATATAAATATATATATAAAATATGGAATATTATTCAGCTATAAAAGAATGAAATCTTGCTATTTACAACAGCATGGATGGAGCTAGAAAGTATAATGTTAAGTGAAAAAAGAAGAAAACAAATACTATATGATTCCACTCGTATGTGGAATTTAAGAAACAAAACAATGAGCACAAGGGAAAAAAGAGAGAGAGAGATATGAAGAAACAGACTCTTAACTATAGAGAACAAAGTAATGGCTACCAGAGGGAAGGGGGTTGGGAATGGGAGAAATAGGTGATGGAGATTAAGCAGTGTGCTTGTCATTATGAACACTGAGTAATATATGTAAGTGTTGAATCACTATAACATACATCTGAAACTAATACAATACTGTTAAATACACTGGAATTAAAATTTTAAAACTTCATAAAAATAAAAGCAAATTAAAAAAAAAAGATGTTTTAAAAAGCAAATCCTCACCACCAACAATAATGTGGCCAATCAATGTGCTGTAGGCCTTAAAAGTTCAAAAGAAGCTTTTATTCCCCTAAAATGATTCAATTAAACATTTTCCCTCCAATAATAATTTTAAAGATTTTATTTATTTATTTTTGGGAGAGAGGGAGAGAGAGTGAGAGTGCAGGAAAAGGAAAGAGGCAGAGAGAAAGGGAGGATTCTATGCTCAGCATGGAGCCCAACTTGGCGCTTAATCTCATGATCCTGAGATCATAATCTGAGCCAAAACCAAGAGTCCAATGCTTTACCAACCAAGCCACTGAGGAGCCCCCAGTTACAATGTTAAAATCTAAGTTCCACTGTCCAATACGGTAGCTATCATCCATGTATAATTATTTAAATTTAAATTAATTAAAGTGAAATAAAATTTAAAATTTAGTTGTCAATCACATTAGCCCTATTTCAAGGGCTCAGCAGTTACTTTGGGGCTACTGACTGCCATACTGGGGAGCAAAAATGATAAAATAGTATATTGTATTTTTCTAATTGTAGAATGTTTTACCGGACAGCACTTCTGGAAAGCATATGGCAAAGTACCAGGACTCACTTTCCTCCCCTTCTGAGATGCAAAGTACAGAATGGTCCCTCAAAGATCAGGTTCAGTTTGCTCCTGCTATTACCTGTTACAAAGTCTCAGCTTTCATTAGGTAAACAAACAAACAAAAATATGTCAGTTTTATAATCTTATTGCCAATTTCCCTTTCAAATAAGAAAATATTTTATTTTATTTTATTTAAAAATACAACAAACATTTAAAGTAAAGTACTTCAAAAATGTATCTATAGGGAAAATATATTCCTGAGTAAGGAAAACTTGTTTTACTTTTTTTCTGTGGTTAAATACTTTGAGGTTTGCTATGCTAAAAACATTAAAGTAAAAAGAAAGAAAGATAGTGCTATTAGTGATTTTTTGTTAAAAGTTCTGTATTTCTTCTAGGGTTTCATTTGAACAATCCAGATGTCTGGGAATGATGAACACCAGTGAATGTCCTCATCAATGCAAAGTAACTATAAAATATAGCCACAGGCCTCAGAGGGGACTGTCTGGGTCTCTAACACCGAAGTGGTGGAAGTCTCATCTCTTCGTTATTCAGTCTCCTCCACTCAGACACAAATATTTTTACACTGAAAAAAAGGACCCAGCCCTAAGTAACTTCATAGTAGAAATTTTTCTCCTTCAAAGATTACTTGAGCTAGAAAAATTTCCATCTAAGAGAGGAAATCCATCAGTTGGAAATTCTAACAAGGTTCAAGTAATCACTTGCCTTGACACTCAAAAGGAAAATGTTTCATGGGTCTAGATAGGAAAAGGAAGTTCTTGGCAGAGAGAGAACTAAAGCTGCTCACACACACAGTACTACTCTTGTCGATGCCAATGATGGTCTAGAAGTCTTTATGGTTATTTTGGACTTCTGAATTGGATCATCCATTTAAGTTTTTCCATTTACATAATAAATGACATACCCCTACTTATTTTTATTATGGTAAAATATATAAAACATAGAATTGAGCATTTTAACCATTTTCAAGTGTAAGGAGAAGGATCACCCACTACCACTACTACCTTTTTAGTTCAAAAATGTCATTATTTCCCATGGCTCTTAAAATAAAACCAACGTTCACTGACATTGCCTATGAGGCCCCACAGGATGACGTAGCCCCCCTTCCCAGACTCCCTCCATCCCAAGTTCCACCTCCATTTTGGCATTCCAGCAACACTGCCCTTCAGCTTCTTTCTGTTTACTTTCCACAGGACCTTCCCACACAGTGTTCCCTTTCTGTGGAATGTTCTTCCTTCCTCCCTGCACATAGCTGATTTCTACTCACCATTCAGGTTTCATTTCAAGCAAGACTTCCTTGGACATGTCTGCCCGGAAGATTTTCTGACACTAATTTCTCACTCTGTAGATGTGCAAATTTACATATGTGGAGGTGCTTATTTGAAGAATATTTGTCATGCTCATAAGCTGATGATATCACTTTTGGAGCATCGTTTTGTCTTTAGTGCAGGGTTTCATAAGCTCGGGACTAGCGACATCTTAGGAGGGATAATAATTCTTTGTTGTGAGACGTTGTCTAAAGCATTGCAGTATGTTTAGCAGCCTCCTTGATCTCTAACCACTGGATTCCAACAGTTCCCTTTTTCTTTCCTCTTGTGACAATAAAAAATTCTTCCAGTCATTGTCAAAACGCCCCTGGTGGCAAAATCATTCTCATTTCAGAAACACTGTTCTATGGCACAGTATAGAACTTAGCACCTAGAATATGCTAAAAAAATACATATTATGGGAAATAAATAGAAATCTGCTTGTTTTTTTGCCCATCCCTCTTACTCTCAAATCTTTAGCTGGGCTTCTGATGCTCCACAATTAGTAGAATGAATCTAAACTACAAGAGAATTTGAGGGAGGGGGAGAAAATTTACATAAATTACTTTTCAGAGATATGCCCCTGACTGTTAAACATGAGAGATGAGACGAATATCCCTAGTCTCACACAATATAAGCATCAATAGAAGTTTATTGGGGAATGTGTGCAGGCAGAGAGCAAAACAGAAGCCAAGTCCACTCTCTAGTCCTTTCATAGGGAGGCATGCTTGACAGGCATATACTGTAGTTTATGATCCAGGACAGAGGCCTCATACTTCTGCTGACATTTTTTAAAAAAATATTTACAGGAAAGTTAACTTCTACTTGGTTAGATGAAATGACTTCCAATTCAAGCTTCTGTCACCTAGAGTTTGTATGTAAGTGCCAAGCTTGAGGAGAAATCTTAAACCCATTGCTGGTAACCCTGCTCAGGACTGGTGTCCCAACACAAAATGGAAAGGGGACTTGGGAAGGGAGTTCATCTAGGTTGTCCAGCAGAATAAAAGATTTAATCTCTCCTCCTTGACGAATGGCTCACTATTTCCCTCTTTCAGCTGGGCATTCAACTCCCTGACCCATTAAATGGGGCCTAGAAAGCATTAATTTCTCCCCAAGGGCCTCAGTAGGCTAGACTTTTCAAAGACTACCCAAATGTTGGTTGGGTTTGGAAGGCTTCCATCTCTTTGTTACACCTATGGTTTACTGTTAATCTGTCTCTGATTACTCACTTGAGGCGGTGTGTTTATATGTCTGTGCGTAAAATGTGTCTTTATACATTTCATGGTCTCCTTGTTGTTCCTTTTATCTAAACAAGAATTAATGAGTCATCTAATCTGAAATATTCTCTTCAAATACAACTTTAGTGGCTTGGAGTAAATATATTCTTTAAATGTATATACTTCAGAAATGCCAGCTTCTTTCCAGGCTGTGAAGGAGTGGGGGGAATATTCAATTCTATTTGCAAAAGGCAAGAATTCAAATCATAGACTGAACAAGATAAGGAAGTCAGTATAAGAAATCCCAAATCACACTACAGACAGTCCCCAGCTTCTAATTTTTTGACTTTAAGATGGCGTGACTATGATACACGTTGAATAGAAACCACACTTCAAACTTTCAGTTTCGATCTCTTCCCTGGCTGGTGATAGACTGTAGGTACTCTTGTGATGCTGGGCAGTGGTAGCCACAGCTCTCAATCCAGCCATGAGATCCCAACTGTAAACAGCTAACACACTTAACAACAATCCTGTTTTTCACTCCTAGTACAGTAGTCAATACATGACATGAAATATTTAGCACCCAGATCTGTAAGTGGCACAGAGAGTATAAAATGAAAACATACTTCTGGGCTCCCGAGTAAGAAGAAAACTTCTCAGCTGGAAGTATGCAGCATTTCTTATAGAAAAGAAAAGACATCTCAGAGGGAAAGACAAAATCCACAAAGCCAACTACCTAAAGATTCATGTTAAGGATGGCAATGGACTAGAGAGTTACTCTCATGGAACAGGTCGGGGCCCTAGGCAAGGACTGTTGCCAGCTTCCGGGATAGGGAAACCTGATAATATCTGCTGTATAAAAATTGCCACGCACCAGTGTCTGCTTTGTGATGTCTGTTACCTCTCCTTTGTAAAACATTGACCACACTAGTTATGTTGTCACTATCTCAAAATTGTGCATTGGGAATATGGGAAGTGGATAATCTGTGTTTCTGTAGGCCTGTAGATAATGAGAGAAGCCTCACTCCAGAAGCCCCAGCTCTATCTGGACTAGATACAGATTTTGATATATTGTATTTAGGTCTGATGCCATCATTGACAGGGGTGTGCCAAGGACACCTCATGCCAGCTTGTGAGAGCTGACTGTAAATCTTTTCCCAACTCACACTCAGTGATAGCCCATCAGTATCTTGAAATGGTGCATGCTGGTAGACAGAAAGGGGCAAATGCTCCATATCAGGGCTCCCCCCCCCCCAATTTGGAGAGTTGTTTCCTATAGCACTAGTTTTTGTGGTCTTAGAAGGTGGTTAGTGTATTTTTCTTAAGAGGAATATAAATAATTGCACCCAAGAAGAGGACTATGCTAAATTTAAAATGACCCCAAATTATTTGTAACATTCCTCTTTGACAGGTAGAATCTATTTACTTACTCTTTTTTTTTTTTTAAGATTTTATTTATTTATTTGACAGACAGATCACAAGTATGCAGAGAGGTAGGCAGAGAGAGGGGTGGGGAAGCAGGCTCCCTGCCGAGCAGAGAACATGATGCGGGGCTCAATCCCAAGACCCTGGGACCATGATCTGAGCTGAAGGCAGAGGCTTAACCCACTGAGCCACCAGGCGCCCCTATTTCCTTACTTTTTGAATCTGGGCTGGCCTAATGACTTGTTTAAACAGCAAAATAAAGTGGAAGACACACTGTGTGCTTTTGAGCATGAGCCTCAAGGGGCCTTGCCACTTCCCTCTGTCTTCGTTGAACATGCTGTTGCTATGCAAGGCCAGGCTGGCCAACTGGAGGGTGAGACCACGAGGAGCAGGGAAAGGCTGTCCAGCTGAGGCCGATTCTCCAGTCAACCCTCCAGCAGACCAGGATGTGTGAGTGACCCGAGGAGAGGTCAGAAGAAAAATCATCCAGCTGAGCCCAGTTCATGCTGACCAAGAGGATCATAAGTAAATAAAATAATTGTGGTTTTTAGCTACTAAAATTTTTAACAGTCTATTTATACAGGAATAGATATCTAATAAAAGACTGCTCTGTTTTGGTCCAGGGCTGTAACAAAGTAATTTAAATCTCAGCACTGCACCATACATTTGATGGTACTAGTACCTAGAACATCTGCCCACACTGTACTAATAGTTCAATAGAAGAGAACCAGGATCTAATGCTTGTAGAGTGTCTTGAAAAATCGCTTCCAGATTGATATTTGTTCATTCACAGGCAACTTTTGGATACGATCACTCATCTCTTTACAACCTATCATGGAGTCCTTCACTGAGTACATATTTTCCTATAACTGTTAATTTCTAGTATTTATATTTGTTTATTTTGTTCCTGTTTTTGAGTTAATCAAGACTATTAAATAGGAGCATGTAACAGGATCTTACCAAGCCTTTACAAGTTGTTCTGCCATAATCTGTGTTTCTGAAAACTTGAAATGAATAGTTTTGGAACTATGCAACTAGAGAGCTATTAGAAGTCTATGTTGTGACATTGTCATGATTAATTCATTAATTTATGTGCACAATCCCTACAACTATCTGAGGGAAAACTACATCAGTCCCAGACATACCTTTGAGTTTAACTTGGCTGACTTTCCTGAACTTGACAAAGTAATGCTAAGAGACTTATTTAAGTCTGTTACATCTAAGACTTTCTAAAGTTCTCTAAAAGCTATGTCAAACCTTTCACTTTAGTTCATCAGGAGAGAGAGCTAAGGGGCCAATGTGAGCTCTGAGCTCTTACTATTAATCTTTTGGACTTAAGTGCAGTGATTTATATACCTGAACCAAAATTTTTAAACTCATGTCCCATAGGAGGAAGCCAGATGTGTTTTTGTTTTCCAGAATCACATGCAAGGTGCTGAATTCACCTCTACCATGGGTGACTATTTATAGGAGCACCTGCTTCAAATTCACCAGTACTTCTGAATTCCCTACTGTTATTAATTTTCTTTTTCATGTCTTTGGTGTTTCAATTTAGATTTTGGTTACACTCACAGGCTTAAAAGGAAATGAAAATATTCTCACTCTACATTTTCTTCTTTCATTCTCTCTGGGGAGCTATTAGAAACAGGTGCCATACAGAGAATGATTCAGATGAAGTTTGGATTTTTCTACTTCATATTGAGAAATTATTTTTTGCATCTTCATAGTAATTCTCTTATGCAGAAGTGACACAATTTTTTTAGTCTACCAGTATTTAGTATAATTTATGTACATGAAAATACTCAAAATGTAAGTAGAAAGTTCTATGATCTCTGACAAATGCATGTGAATGTGTAACTATCTTTCAGATAAAAATATAGAATATTATTATCACTCTAGAAAATACTCTTGTGCATCTTTATAATTAATATTTGCCCAAATTCAAGATAACTGCTATGTTGACTTATAACACCATAAGGCAATTTTGCTTTTACTTGGATTTTGTATAAATGGGTTTATACAGTAAGTATGCATGGGTTCATACAGTAGGTACTCCTACTCCAATATAATATTTTTACTCAGTATAATTTTTTGACATTTGACCATATTTGGGTCTACCCACAAACAATGCTGTGTGGCAGTTATGCTAAGTGAAATAAGCCGATCACAAAAGGGTAAATACTGAATGATTCTACTATAAAGAGGTACTTGAAACAGTCAAATTCATAGAAGTAGAGAATAGGATGGTGGTTACCAAAGGGAGAGGGCAATGGGGAATTGTTTAATCAGTATACAGTTTCTGTTAGGCCAGATGAATAACTTCTAGAAATCTGCTCTATATAGCATACTTTGCCTATAGTCAACAATACTGTATTGTGCATTTAAAAATTTGTGGAGTGGGTGGGTCTCATGTTACTAGTTTTTACAATAATACAAAACAAAACCCAGGGGGAAAAAAATAAATAAACAAAGGGATGCAAGGAAACTTTTGGAGATAATGGATATTCTGTTGCCAGTGTTTGAAGTTGCCAGCAGACAAGATATTATTTTATATTATGTGGAAGTGGCCACTGAATAATACAAAAGACTTTTATAACTGCTCTTTAAAAATAGGGGCACCTGGGTGGCTCAGTCGTTAAGTGTCTGCCTTGGGTCATGATCCCAGGGTCCTGGGATTGAGGCCCACACTGGGCTCCCTGCTCTGTGGGAAGCCTGCTTCTCCCTATCCCATTCTCCTTACTTGTGCTCCCTCTCTCTCTCTCTATCTCTGTCAAATAACTAAATAAATAAATCTAAAAACAAAACAAAACAGAACAGAACTAGTAGACTAACACCTGCGGAAAGCAGACTCTGAATAAGAAATACATATCTATGTCCAGAGACAAATATATGTTTATAAGTTAGTGGTACCTCTCCACTCCCTTAATGCCATTAGGCCTGCTCCCCTACCTGTCAGAAGCATTTAACTCAATACCTATATCCACGGTTTTCTATTCTTCCCAATCTTTGCCATTAAAATTTCTCCTATTGCATGTGTACACACCTTCAGTCATTTGCAGATATTAATATTTTGTTAGGAATATTTTGTTAGAAATCCTGTGAAGATAATGATTAATCAAGCAAAGTCTCTTTAATAGTAGGTCTTCAGAATTATGCCCAATTGATAAGTATTGGAATATATTCAGTGTGGTGGTATTTTCAGTACCTCCAAGTTGTTCTGCACAAGCTCAATCCATTTGTATGGAAGCTATTCCTGGCCAACAAAACAATCCTGATACAGCCACCAGTGCCTTTTATTACATTCAACCACATGAATGTTTTGCTGACACCTAAGTAGGTAAGCGAGAGCCAAAAGAACTGACTGGTAGGCCAGGAAATAGTAGAGACTATTTTAATATCTCAACGTCTATAACATTATCCTACTTGTATTATGGTCCTCATGACCTCATTTTTTTTCCCTGATCCCATCTGTATAAGTGCTAAGTAATTTCTAAAGGGGGATACTATTAATAAGATACAGTATCCCCTATGGACTTGCATTTTCAGGCATAAACAGCTACATGGACCATTCCAGAACAAACAATACTTATAGAACGTAGTCATCTTCTTTTTTGAATTTACTATATTAAACAGGGCCTATGTTGTATAACAATATTAAAGTGGACTTAAAGGAGAGTTTTGCCAAGATTGGCTAGCTGCTAACCAAACCCATTTCCTCTTCTTCCTGAGCACACATTTAGACTACATTTCCTGCCTCTTTAGCCATTAACTGTGATCATGTGAGGACTAGCCAATGGAATGTGAGTAAAGGTAATCTGTGCTATTTCCAGGTCTGAGCAATACAAATATGTCACTTGAGGAAGGCAAAGGACAGGATGGAAGGAGTCTGAGTCCCTGTGTGATTACTATGAGAAAAAAATATATATGAGTAAAATCTTTGGAAAAACTCAGTAAGAACAATTCACCAAAAACAGAACAAAATAAAACCCTGCCAAATAAAGTGTGCGAGACACATCTATAAATAATCAAAAAAGAAATATCAAAATCTAGAAACATTCTGATTGTTTCACAGGAGTCTTTAGTTTCTCATTTGATTTAAATTATGCAATTGAAACTAGAAATCATAGCCAAAGCAGTATGCTAATGCAAGAAAGGTCTAGGGTAACTCTAATCAACAACATATTTAAGTCCTTGATCCTATGTAAAAAGATCAATTAAGGAAAGCACGTATCTATGTCCTAAGTTAAAATAAAATGTTAACTTACAGATGTGCTTTTTTATTAGTTTTAGTCTTGAACTGTTTTGTTGTTGTGATTGCAATTATCCAATCAACTACTGGTTCCAAACATATGAAATGATAAGGCTTTTACTGAAGTTACAATACATGGAAAGTGCTCTGTAGTATTAAAAACAAAAACAAAAACAAAACAAAAACAAACAAACAAAAAAAACAGAATGGTGGGAATAGGACTCCCGGGTTACAGACATTAACATTTTTTTAGATTAATCACAGAAGCTCTTTTTAAAAACAGCATGAATTCAGAGAAATGGCGAAGGGGAAGATGACAGTCTTGACAAAATTCAGTGGAAAGGTAGACCAGACACATGAACAACCATGGCAGACATGGAAGCAATGAAGCAGTCTATGTTATCTTTCAGTTAAAAAACAAAAACAAAAACAAAAAAGAGCATTTGGAATAGTTTGTAAAGAATATACTAGAGAAGACAACAGTGAAATGAGATTTTGTTAGAAGATTTGGTAGTAATAGTGTAAACATTTGAAAGTGGTGGCTTGGTCCAGGGTTACAAAAGTGGTGATGTAAAAGAGTGAGTGCATCGAAGATACATCTAGAGATGAAATTAATAGGCTGGGGACTGAACGGGAGGATGAGAAAGAGGAGGTAGTCAAGACAAACAGATATTTCTGTTTGTTTGCTTTTTGCTTTCTTTTGTTTTTATTATGTTTTAGCAACACTTTAACTAATAAAGCCATTTCCTCAGAATTGAATGATGAGAAAGAACTAAGGAATTCAGGTTTTTTTTTAATTTGATAAGAACACATAGCATTCAATCTACCCACTTATCGAAAGTATTATTAATTGCAGGCACAATGTTGTGCAACCAGTCACTAGGATTTATTCATCTTGTATAAATGAAAACATTATCCCTGCTGTAAAACAACTCCCAATTCCCCCTCCTTGCTCTGTCAATCATGATTCTACTCTCTGCTTCTATGAATTAGACTACTTTAGATTCCTCATGTAAATGGCATCATGCAGTAATTGTCTTTTTGTGACTGGTTTACTTTATTTAGTATAATGTCCTCAAAGCTCATACATGTTGTTGTATATGACAAGACGTCTTTATTTTTTAAGGCTGAACAGTATTCCATTGTATGTATATACCACATTGTGAATAGACATTTCCTCTAAGAAAACATATAAATGACCAACAAGTAAATGAAAAATAACAACACCAGTTATCAGGGAAGTGCAAATCCAAGCCACAATGAGATACCATCTCACACCTTTTAGGATGGCAATTATAAGGAGAAAATAAGATAATAAGTATTGATGAAGATGTGGAGAAAATGGAGATACAAAATCATGTAGCTGCCACAGAAAACAGTATGGAGGTTCCTCAAACAATTAAAAAATAGAATCACCATATGATCCAGGATTTCTACTTCTAGGTATTTAACCAAAAGAATTGAAATCAGGATCTTGAAGAGGTATTTGTACACACATGTTCATCACAACATTATTCACAATTACCAAGATGTGCAAGCTACATAAGGAATTCACTTTTAACTTTGCCTTTAATATACCTGCAAAACATTCAAATGGGGATTATAAACACAGTTCAACATGTAAGTATGAATCTATGGACATATTGATGACATTTAAAATCTCAAAGGGATTTTATAATGAAAAAAAAATTTTTTCCAGAAGTAAATTTGAATGTATGTTTCAGCTATCAATATAATGAAACCAAACCATCAGCTTGTGGCAATTTATCCCATGTCTGTAAAGTCAAAAAATCCCACTCATGAAAATTCATTATAGGATAGATATCATTTCATAACAAAACTATTTTTCATTCTTCAGACTATCTTTGATGGAGGAGAAAATAACAATTGAAATTTCCAACAAGTGTGATTACAAAAAATATGAAATATATTGTTCAAAATTTTTAGTTAAAAGTAGTTTATTAGTTATCAAACCATTCTGAACACCTACAAATTCAACAGGAGATCCAAGAAAAGAATAGCAGCAGTTCTATGAACAGAAAAGCGACTTCTTATTGGAAGGTAGGACGTGCAGAGAAGTGAATCTGAGGCCATATACAGGAAGATAGACCATAGTGGGAAGGGAGCCTCCATCAGCTGGCTACTGGAAAGTGAGAGAGCAGAGGAGCACAAAATCAAAACTTCTAGAAGTCTGCTCCACAGAGTGATGTCGTTCCAGTGGCTGAGTTGGGGGGTGGAATGAGGGGTGGGGTGGAATCCTCAATGAGTCAGTGTGGTCTAAGGACCATAGAGGGTGCCAGAGTGTGGCAGAGCTCCCAAGTATTGGAGCTGGGAAGCCGGCAGCAAGATGGAGCTGAGGAGTGAGCTCTCAACTAGGGGTTGCCATAACCCTGATCCAAGGCACAGCTGAGACACTACTCCTTGAGTGGGGACCCAACAAGCAGCTGATCCAGGGAGACTTCCTGCCTCCCCTGGAAGAAGTAGCATGCAAACGCACTGCAGGAATCTGCTGGGTTTGGAGACTCCAAATGGGGCCGTGCTCCAAAGATAGAAGTGCTCGTTCACAGACTGGGTGAGCTCGGAGTGCAGCCAGAGGCCAGGAAGATGGGAAGGATTGACTGTTTTCTCTGAGGGCTCACTGAGGAGTGGGGCTCCGAGCTATCAGCTCCTATGGGGCTAGAGATTGGGAGGCTGCCATTTTCATTCCGTCCTCCAGAGCTCTATGGAAAGCGTTCAGGGAACAAAAACTCCCAAGGGCAAACCTGAGAAGATTACTTAGCCTGGCCCCTGGCAAGAGCAGTGCAACCCTGCCTCAGGCAAAGACACCTGAGAATCACTGCAACAAGCCCCGCCCCCAGAAGATCAATGAGAACATCCAGCCAAGACCAAGTTTATCCATCAATGAGAACTACAAAACTCCAGTGGTAGGGGAATACAGTACATAGAATTCATGGTTTTTTTCCACATGATTCTTTGGTCTTTCAAAGTTTAATTTTAAAAATTTATTTAATTTTTAATTTTTCTATTTTTTAAAAATTTTCCTTCTACCCTTTTTCAACCAACATCTTATCTTACCAATTCTTTTTTTAAGATCTTTTTTAAAATTTTCATCTTTACAGTTACAGTCCATCCTTTCATCATATTTACCCTTATTTTTTGTGGTTGTATGTGTGTGTGTGTATACATATACACACTAAATATATATATATATATATATATATACATATATATATGTGTGTGTGTGTGTGTTTTCTTTCTTTAAAAATTTGGGAGATAGTTTCTTCTAACAGACCAAAATACACCCCAAATCTAGTGTGTGGCTCTGTTTTATTCGCCAGCCTGATCATATTCTTTTTTTTTTTTTTTCCTTTATTTTCCTTCTGGTTTCAGGTCTCTTCTGATTTGTTTATTGTATATTTTTCTGGGGTCATTGTTACCCTTTTAGCATTTTGTTCTCTATTCCAGTTATTTTTCTCTGAAGAAAATGACAAAACAGAAAAACTTGCCTCAAAAAAAAAAAAAAAAAGAGCAAGAAGCAGTACCTAATGCCAGGGACCTAATCAATATGGACATTAGTAAGATGTCAGAACTAGAGTTCAGAATGATGATTATAAAGACACTAGCTGGGCTTGAAAAAAAGCATAGAAGATACTAGAGAATCCCTTTCTGGAGAAATAAAAGAACTAAAATCTAACCTAGTCAAAATCAAAAAGGCAATTGAGGTGCAATAAAAAATGGAGGCTCTTACTGCTAAGATAAATGAGGCAGAAGAGAGAATTAGTGATATAGAAGACCAAATGATGGACAATAAATAAGCTGAGAAAAAGAGAGATAAAAAACTACTGGATCATGAGGGCAGAATTCGAGAGATGAGGGATACTGTAAGGTGAAACAATAAGAGAATAATTGGAATCCCCGAAGAAAAGGAAAGAAAGGGGCAGAATATATATTGGAGCAAATTATAGTGGAGAAATTCCCTAATTTAGGGAAGGAGACAGGCATCAAAATCCAGGAGGCACAGAGAACCCCCCTCAAAATCAATAAAAATAGGTTAACACCCCATCATATAATAGTAAAACTAACAAGTCTCAGAGACAAAAAGAAAATCCTGAAAACAGCTCAGGTCAAGAGGTCTATAACCTACAATGGTAAAACATTAGATTGGCAGCAGACCTATCCACAGAGACCTGGCAGGCCAGAAAGGACTGGCATAATATATTTAGAGCACTAAATGAGAAAAATATACAGCCAAGAATACTATATCTAGCTAGGCTATCATTGAAAATAGAAGGAGAGATAAAAAGCTTCCAAGACAAACAAAAACTAAAAGAATTTGCAAACACCAAACCAGCCTTACAGTAAATATTGAAAGGAGTCCTCTAAGCATAGAGAGAGCCTAAAACTAACATAGACCAGAAAGGAACAGAGACAATATACAGTAACAATCACCTTACAGGCAATACAATGGCACTAAATTCATATCTTTCAATAGTTACTCTGAATGTAAATGGGATAAATGCCCCAATCAAAAGACACAGGGCATCAGATTGGATTAAAAAACAAAAACAAAAACAAAAAAGCCCATCAATATACTGTCTGCAAGAGACTCATTTTAGACCCAAAGACACCTCCAGATTTAAAGTGATGGGGTGAAAACCATTTACCATGCTAATGGACATCAAAAGAAAGGTGGGGTGAAAATCCTTATATGAGACAAATTAGATTTTAAACCAAAGACTATAATAAGATATGAGAAATGATACTATATCATTCTTAAAGGGTCTGTCCAACAAGAAGATCTAACAGTTCTAAATATCTCTGCCCCAACATGGGAATAGCTAATTATACAAGCCAATTAATATATAAAAGTCAAAGAAACACATTGACAATAACACAATAATAGTAGGAGAATTTAACAACCCCCCTCACTGAAATGAACATACTATATCATCTAAGCAAAAGATCAACAAAGGATAAAGGCTTTAAATGACACACTGGACCAGACGGACTTTACACATATATTCAGAACATTCCATCCCAAAGCGACAGAATACACATTCTTCTCTAGTGCACATGAAACACTTTCCAGAATAGATCACATCCTGGTTCACAAATCAGGTCTCAACCAGTACCAAAAGCCTGGGATCATTCCCTGCATATTTTTGGACCACAGTGCTTTGAAACTACAACTCAATCACAAGAGGAAAGCTGGAAAGAACTCAGATACATAGAGGCTAAAGAACATACTACTAAAGAATGAATGGGCCAACCAGGAAATTAAAGACAAATTTTTAAAAAATTAATGTAAATGGGGGCACCTGGGTGGCTCAGTGGGTTAAAGCCTCTGCCTTAGCCTCAGGTCATGATCCCAGGGTCCTGGGATTGAGCCCTGCATGGGCTCTCTGCTCGGTGGGGAGCCTGCTTCTTCCTCTTTCTCTCTGCCTGCCGCTCTGCCTACTTGTCTGTCAAATGAATAAATAAAATATTTTTAAAAGATTAATGGAAACAAATGAAAATGAAAACAAAACTGTTCAAAATCTTTGGGATGCAACAAAATGGTCCTCAGAGGAAAGTGTATAGCAATACAAGCCTTTTTCAAGAAACAAGAAAGATCTCAAATATGCAACCTAAAATAAAACCTAAAGGAGCTAGAGAAGGAACAACAAATAAAGCCTTCACCCAGCAAGAGAAGAGAAATAATAAAGATCAGAACAGAATTCAATGAAATAGAAACAAAAAGAACAGTAGAACAGATCAATGAAACTAGGAGCTAGTTCTTTGAAAGAATTAATAAGATTGATAAACCCTGGTCCAACTTATCAAAAAGAAAAGAGAAAGGACCCAAATTAATAAAATCATGAGTTAAAGAGAAGAGATCACAACCAACACCAAAGAAATACAAACAATTATAAGAACATACTGTACATGAGAAACTGTAATGCCAGTAAGTTAAACAGCCTGGGAGAAATGGATGCATTCTTAGAGACATATAAACTACCAAAACTGAATCAGGAAGAAATAGAAAACTTGAACAGGCCCATAAACAGTAAGGAGATTGAAGCAGTCATCAAAAATCGCCCACCAAACAAGAGCCCAGGGCCAGACGGCTTCCCACAGGAATTCTACCAAACATTTAAAGAAGAATTAAATGTTCTCCTGAAAACTGCTCCAAAAAATAGAAATGTAAGGAAAATGTAAGAAATGTAAGGAAAACTTCCAAACTCACTTTATAAGGTCAGTATTACCTTGATCCCAAAAAACCAGATAAAGACCCCATCAAAAAGGAGATTTACAGACCAATATCCCTGATGAAAATGGATGTAAAAATTCTTACCAAAATACTAGGCTATAGGATCCAACAGTACATTAACAGTATTATTCCCTGTGCTGCAAAGTTGGTTCGACATCCACAAATTAATCAGTGTGATACAATAAATTAATAAGAGAAAGAACAAGAACCATCTGATACTCTCAATAGACACAGAAAAAGCATTTTAGAAAGTACAGAATCCTTTCTTGATTAAAACTCTTCACAGTGTAGGGATAGATGGCATATACCTCAATATCCTAAAAGCCATCTATGCAAAACCCACAGTGAATCTCATTCTTAATAGGGAAAAACTGAGAACTTTCTCCTAAGGAAAGGAACACAGCAGGAATTCCACTATCACCACTGCTATTCAAGATAATACCAGAAATCCTAGCTTCAGTAATCAGACAACAAAAAGAAATAAAATGCATCTGAATTGGCAAAGAAGTCAAACTCTCACTCTTTGCAGATGATATGATACTTTATGTGGAAAACCCAAAAAACTCCACCCCAAAACTCCTAGAACTCAAACAGGAATTCAGTAAAGTGTCAGGATATAAAATTAATGCACAGAAATCAATTGCATTTCTATACACCATCAACAAGACAGAAGAAAGAGAAATTAAGGAGTCAATCCCATTTACAATTGCACCCAAAATCATAAGATACCTAAGAATAAATCTAACCAAAGAGGGAAAAAATCTGTACTCAGAAAACTATAGAATACTAAGGAAAGAAATTGAGGAAGACACAAAGAAATGGGAAAATGTTCCATGCTCATGGATTGGAAGAACAAATATTGTGAAAATTTCTATGCTACGTAGAGAAATCTACACATTTAATACAATCTCTATCAAAATATCACTAACTTTTTTCAAAGAAATGAAACAAATAATCCTAAAATTTGTATGGAACCAGAAAGACCCCAAATAGCCAGAGAAATGTTGAAAAAGAAAACCAAAGTTGGTGGCATCACAATTACGGACTTCAAGCTTTATTACACAACTGTAATCATCAAGACAGTATGGTACTGGCACAAAAACAAACACACACAATGGAACAGAATAGAGAGCCCAGAAATGGACCCTCAACTCTTTGTTCCAACAAATCAGGAAAGAATGTCCAATGGAAAGGAGAGAATCTCTTCAACAAATAGTGTTGGGAAATTCTGCCACATGCAGAAGAATGAAACTGAACCATTTCCTTACACCACATACAAAAATAGACTCAAAATGGATGAAAGATCTAGATGTGAGATAGGAATCCATCAAAATCCTTGAGGAGAACCCAGGCAGCAGCCTCTGAAACCTAAAGCTGCAGCAACTTCTTCCTAGAAACACTGCCAAAGGCAAGGGAAGCAAGGGCAAAAATGAACTACTGGGACTTCATCAAGAACAAAAGCTTTTGCACAGCAAAGGAAACAGTTAACAAAACCAAAGGACAACTGACAGAATGGGAGAAGATATTTGCAAATGACATATCAGATAAAGAGCTAGTATCAAAATCTATAAAGAACTTATCAAACTCAACACCCAAAGAATAAAGAATCCAATCAAGAAATGGGCAGAAGACATGAACAGACATTTCTTTTTTTTCTTTTTTAAAGATTTTATTTATTTATTTGACAGAGAGAAATCACAAGTAGTCGGAGAGGCAGGCAGAGAGAGAGAGAGAGAAGCAGGCTCCCTGCTGAGCAGAGAGCCCAATGCGGGACTCAATCCCAGGACCCCGAGATCATGACCTGAGCCGAAGGCAGCGGCCCAACCCACTGAGCCACCCAGGCGCCCCTGAACAGACATTTCTACAAAGGATCCAAATGGCCAACAGACACATGAAATAGTGCTCAACATCACTCACCATCAGGGAAATGCAAATCAAAACCACAGTAGATACCACCTCACACCAGTCAAAATAGCTAAAATTAACCAGTCAGGAAATGACAGATATTGGCAAGGATGCGAACAAAGGGAACCCTCCTACACTGTTGGTGGGAATGCAAGCTGGTGCAGCCACTCTGGAAAACAGTTTGGAGCTTCCTCAAAAAGTTGAAAGTAGAGCTACTCTACAACCCAGCAATTGCACTACTGGGTATTTACCCCAAAGATACAAATGTAGTGGTCCGAAGGAGCATGTACACCCCAATGTTTATAGCAGCAATGTCTACAATAGCCAAACTATGGAAAAAGCCTTGATGTCCATCAATAGATGAATGGATAAAGAAGAAATGGATAAAGAAGAAATAAACAATATTTTTATATGTATATATAAATATTATGTAACCATCAAAAATGCAATCTTGCCATTTGCAATGATGTGGATAGAACTATTTGGTATTATGCTAAGCAAAATAAGTCAATCAGAGAAAGACAATTATGATCTCACTGATGTGAGGAATTTGAGAAACAAGACAGAGGATCATGGGGAAAAGAGGGAAAAATGAAACAAGAGAAAACCAGAGAGGGAGAAAAACCAAAGGAGACTTAATCTCAGGACACAAACTGAGGGTTGCTGGAGTGGAGGGGGATGGGTGGGATGGGTGGTTGGGTGATGGATATTGGGAAGGTTATGTGTTATGGTGAACGCTGTGAATTGTGTAAGACAGATGAATCACAGGCCTGTACAGGGGTACAGACCCCTGAAGCAAATAATATATTATATGTTAATAAAAACAAAACAAAACAAAAAATCTAGTTTATTGTTTCTGTTAGTTCTTGTTTTTTAGTGGCCTTTGTCGTATTCCAAATATGAAAATCAAAGGGAAGAACACAGTTAACAAGTATTTATTGACTAATATAGTCATTTTGCTCATAATGAAATTCTCTGCTCTTACAAAACAAAAACATTCTAATGTAAGATTTTTTAATGCAATTTAAACTGATTTTAAAGGCAATTTAATAACTATAATTTGATGGGGCATAAGCAATTTCAAGACACTGATAATATCCATGAACCACTTCTGGAGACACATCAAGGATAGATAACAGGTGCAGGTTCACACACTACTGCCCTTCTTTCAGTATAGGAAAAATATCGATGTGTCTTATGAAAAATATTACCAGTTTAGAATAAAAGAGTAATCTGTCTCCAATTATCTCCTATAGTCTCCTTAAGAGATGATAAATATGTTTCCTCATGTCTATTTAATGTTAAATTAATTGAAAAAAAACTCTGTTGGCATAAGGTATAAGAAGCTCCATCTTAAAGAAAACTCACATGTTCTGTACCTGCTTAATTTCCAAATATTTTTCAGATGGATTAGAGAATGAGATAGGAAGAGGCATCTTTTTTTGACCTGAAAACATCTTGCTGCTTAAATAGCATCTGAATTCCTTACCAGCCAGATATCTAATATAATCAGATGGTCTGTGTCCAACAAATGTGTTGTGCATACACAGTGGTTTCTGGAGAATATTCTGGGGTCTATAGGGAACATTGCCCTCACAAACTCAATCCAGGTATCACAAGGCAGATGCAATAAAAGATGAGGCCTCATGTTCATGACCTTTAAAATCCATCATTTCTAGTGCTAAAAGAAATCTTAAATGTTCTTTTATTCAAATCACACTTTGAAAATATGAGGTACTATGGACCAAACCCTATAAACCACTATCAAAAGAAAGAAAGGAAAAAAAAAGGAGAGGGAGAAAGGAAAAAAGGAAGGAAGAAAAAGAGAAAGGATAGAGAAAAGGAAATGAGACGTTGCTTATTAAATCAACCTTGTAAAAAAAATTATATATATATATATATATATACATATATACACACACACACACACACACACACACACACACACATATGTATACACACACACACACACACACACACACACACACACACATTGTGTGTCTGTTTTCTGTCATGCCCAGAGCCATGGGCTGTGTCCCAGGTCATAACTAAGTAGGTGTGAGGCATCAAGTACATTGCTCATTTCCTGGGGTTTTCAGGCAAGGTTAGAGATGGTTTTGCAGAGGACAGATCAGCTGCTTTAAAAGTTAGAATTTGCCATGCTCATATGGTGCAGTGTGATTTAGGCACCAAGAGCATGTGACAGGACACAGATGATCCGGGGAATGGCAGATAACGTGGTATCATAGAAACAGCAGCCTCAGTGAGAAACAGCACAGTATGAGAGCAGACAAATCTTGAAATCTGATCTGGAAAGGCCATAAGTACCAGTATAAGGAGTTAACGGAGAGAGTTTCTGAAGAAGTATGAAAATGACCAAATCTTCATGTTAGAAATAGGATAACTGTAGCAGATCCTGGAACTTTAGAGAATAGTTAGAAGGTTTTTCAGTAAGTTCAGGTTGAGGATAAAACCTGAATAAAGCAGAGATGTCCTAACAGAGAAAGTTACATATTTGGGGGAGGTATTTAGTTGGCAGAATTCATCAATTTAATGATCATTTGATGAGGAAAGTGTGTTTAGCTGTTGATTCAAAACTTTTTTTCTCTGGGCACCAAGCTAGACTACATTTCCCAGCCTCTATTACATTTAAGTGGGACAATATCCTTGAGTTCTTATTAAGGGACTATGACAGAAGTGATGCATGCCATTTCCAGAGGACATGGTTCCCTCAAAACTTTTTCCTCCTTTTGCTGATTGAGGTCTTAAGGGATGGAATAATCATATGCAAATACCTTGGTCCCTGAAGCAATAAACAGGAGAGAATCCCCTGCTGATGAGAAATATGTGCATTGACTAAATTATGAGCCAGATAAAAACTTCTAATATTTCTGGGCTTGGAGACAGGGAATTTATATAAGAAATCAAGGTATGGTTGATACATAATACATAATATATGTACAACTCTGGTGGTAAAGAGACACAGAAGAGAGACTAGTGATTCCTTTGCTCCCAATGCAGCAGTGGCTTCCCCTTTCATTTATATAAATGGTCAAATATTTATAACGGCTTATGCGGACTTGCAGGATGTGGCCTCCACTGCCCCTCTAACTTCTCTTTTCCATTTCCCATACTGCTCTGAAAAATGCTATTCTCCTTCCTGTCCTAGGAGACATAAACTCACACCTGCCATACAACCTTCGCATAGCATTCCCTCTAATTTGAATGCTTCTCCCAGATGTGCAAGACAAAACTCTGACCTACCCTACAATGTTTTGCTTGAATAAACCCTCAAAACAAGGGCTATCCTGAGAAGTCTATTTAAAGCTGCAAGTCCCACATTCTTCCCAGGCACTCCCAGTCACCTTACCCTAGGGTGTACACTTAACCACCTTATAGTATAATGTTTATTCTGTGAATTATCTCTCTCATAAGCACACACACACACACACACACTGTAAATTTTATGAGGGCAATGACCCTTGTCTGTAAACTGAGGTATCTCTAGTACTTATTTCTGGCACAGAGTATAACTCAGTTACTCTTTTTTAAATTAATAAATAGGGGAATAGATGAGTTTGGGGCATACAGTTGAGGACATGCAAGAGGCATTTGAAAACATGTGTCTGGAACAGAATATTGATCTGGAACCAGAATACTGATCTTCTTTGTCTGGAACCAGAATATTGATCACAATTCACCAGAATATTAATCAGTGGAGTTAGTAATCCATCCATCATTCTGGGACATTGAGAATTGATGAGATCACCCAGTGGGACTATAAAGATTGAAACTAAGATGAGGGACAAAAAAAGAACTTTGGATTTTGAAACATTTGAGATTGTACAAAGGAAAAGGAACCAGGCATGTGAACATAAAATGAGTTAAAGGGGCAGAAGGAAAATACAGAGATACATAGTATGATAGATGTGAGGTTAAGAGTTTCAACTGTCTCAAACAAAACAAAGTGAGGATTTAGTGTTGCCTTGCAGGTGTGGGTCTCAGAAGCAAATTTTCTACCTAACACAGGCATAAACTGTTCAGACCACTAGGAAGTATACAGTCAGAATATTTGGAACATAATCATTTGGAAACAAAAGAAGAAAGAATGGGAAGAAGAAAAAGAAAGGAAGAACATAAAGACAACATAGCCAAAGTACAAATGAGTTCAGTATTTGTTCTTTTTATTTAAAAAGAAGTCTTTGCTTTTTCCCTTTTTTCAAATAATACATTCATAAGAATATATGTAAGAATATTACATATATATAATGTTGGGGGTGTTGGAAGAAAAATAAAATATTAAATGTGTTAATAATTTCAGTGAACAAACCTATATGCAATTATGCTTCAAGGTCAATATTTAAATGTATATAATCTGAACATAAGATTAAAATTTTCTAAGCAGTCATAACTCAAATGTCTTGTTAAATTTGTTATACTGCACTATATGCTCATAGGTTCATTCATAAATAGAAAGACATATTCATCACATAGTCTTAACTCTTCTATGCTCTATATTCATGGACTTACCATTATTACATTATCTATAATTCCCTACAAAAACTGGGGATATGAGTCATGGTCACAATTTGTTCATACTGGGTTAAATATCTTCCACTATGGATGCCATTTTAAACATGATAATTTTCATTTTACATTATGTTTGAGAGTGAAGATTTCTGTGAATTTGCTGTTGGACTATACCAATTAAGTCTAGTAGCAGACCTGTGGGAATATATGTAACAGCTACCAATTTTGGTTATTACTCAGTTTGCACAATTACAGATTAACCCTCCATAATACTTAATTGTTGTAATTCTTTAACATAAAAAAAAATTCTGGGGCACCCGGGTAGCTCAGCTGGTTAAGTTTCTGCCTTTGGCTCAGGTAATGATCCCAGGGTCCGGGATCGTGTCCCACATCTGGCTCCCTTCTCAGCAGGGAATCTGCTTCTCCCTCTGACCCTCCCTCCACTGCCCCGTGCACTCTCTCACTCTGAAATAAATAAATAAAATATTTTAAAAATAGAATGAAATAATAAAATAGAATTGCCTTTAAAAAAAATTCTGAGCTAGAGGAAGCAATGGAGCCTTCTTTGAGTTATTGCATTTGCAAACCTAAAGGGGATTTATAAATTCAAGTAAGTGCTCTTTATATGTTTCTTGTTTTTAACAAATGTATCCTAAGTAAATAAGAAGAGTTTAATTCTTCTATATACTTCATCAAATAAATTAATTTTTAAGTTAAAAAATATGTAATAATGTGAAGAGAAAATTACAACTCAGGTTAAAATACTAATACATTTCCAATTACCAAGAACATTTCTACGCACTATAAAAGCAGACATAAATTTTAAAGTCCTATCAAATCTTCAAGATGTCATCTCAGAACTCTTGCTAACTTCTCAGAAATAGATAATAACAAAGTTGTCAATAGTCCAGAGTTTGGTAGTTACTTAATTAAAAGAAAAAAGAAGGAAGGAAGTGTGGATTCTAGAGATTATAATTCAGTAAATTACACTTGGCTAAATTTCCATAAGAGATTATTGAAAATATAAGAAGTCTCAAAGGAGTATTGTAATCAGTTGAAGTCAACATAGATTTGGTAAGAACAAATCAGAGGGTTCTGAAAGTGTAGAGATAATTTTTTTAATTATATCAAAGAAGCATTCAGTAACCTTCATGAGATATTGCAGATACAATGGTGAAATTGAGCTCATTTCAAAAATAATCACACAGATTCATAGATAGGTTAATAACTAATGCACAGAACATCGATTAATGGCTCTATGTCAACCTGGATGGAAATTTCTGTGGTTCTGTCTTGGTATCATTCCATATATCTTTTCTCAGTAATCATGGTAAATAGGTTGATGGAATGTTTAGCAACTTTGTAGATGAGTTAGTTCCCTGTATAAATGACATTATATGAAGTAATCTTGACAATCAAGAATGCCATACCCAAAACATTGAGATATTTAAGAGAATTGAGAGCAGAAGAACAAAGTTAGCTGAAAAGGTCACTTGCCAAAATAGAAATAATAGAATTCTTACTACGACTGTAGTTTATGAGCTAATCATTTAAAAATTTTAGTAACCTCTAAGCCTTATAGAAGGCAGTAGTAGCAATTATTAATGCCAGTGTGAGTTAAATTATAACAATGGAAATTTGGTATTTGTACCCCAAGATGGATCTACCTTACAGAGTTCTATTTTAGTCAGACCAGATCCAGGGAAATTCAAACTAGAATTAATCTGGATGAAGCAGAGAAACTACACTGTAAGAGTTACTCTTCCAAGAGTACCTGAGTGGCTCAGTCTGTTAGGCATCTGCCTTCTGGTCAGGTCATGATCTAAGAGCCCTGGGATCGAGCCTTATACTGGGCGCCCTGCTCAGTGGAGAGTCTGCTTCTCCCTCTGCCTTTGCCTTCCTCCTGTTTATGCTCTCCCTCTCTCTCAAATAAATGAATAAAATCTTTTTTAAAAAGTTACTATTCCAGAGAGAATCATTCTAATTCTGGTAAATCAAAACCTATGGAGAAGCATGCTATCAACCAGAAATGTTTTTTAGGATTGAGCAAAGGCAATTGGTCCATGTAGATGATGACTTCTTAAATTCAAATATCTCTACCTGTCTTCCAACAAAAAACTACACAGAAAAATAAAGAGAATAAATAAAACCAAATCACAGTTGTATAACGAGGAGATGAGGATATTTTAAAACTTCAATTATCATGTGGACAGATAACTGATTTTTAGCTTAGACATGTACAGAGTGAAAAAAAGAAGCTCCCATCCTTAAGAAAGAAAAAGCTGTACAGACCATCTAATTAATCGATTTTCATGAACTCATCAGAAAACAGATGGTGATCCCAGAAACATTCTAGAACAATTGATGAAACTTAAAGGAAAAGGTACCAGTAGTGAAAAATGGTACCCAAGTATTTGCTTGCTTGGAGTAGAAGCCATTGGAAGCCAGATAAGATGGTAAAAATATTAAACTAGAGACTATGATGAATGAATTTTTGGAGGTTAAGAGCAGACTAGTGTAAAAATGTGGAACCCCTGGGGTCATAATCATAGTGGTGTTTCCGTAACATTGCAAACTTTTCTTATAGGAACCCTACCAGGCTCTCACAGGGAAGATCAAGGAGAACATGGAAAAGGTTCTCCTTTGGTGCTTTATGGAGGACAGAAAACAGTCACTGCTGTATCCTCCCAGACTCTATCTCCCCAATGGAACAAAAATTTTAATCCTCAGAGGTATATACGGTCGGAATGAACCATTGCAGCTGAAAAAAGGAAACTCCTTTATCCTCAGTTGCCCTATCTCACCTGAAAAACAGAAGAAAAGAAGCACTTTATCTATAGAATGGCATATGTCTGAGGCATAGACTAAAAATACTACAGGATATTCAAGAGAAGGAAATGGGGGAAGGATAAAGTTCCATCCCTGAATGAGGGTCAGACTCACTTATAAAGACCACATCCCAAGAAACAGACACACTGTGGATACCAAACACTCTTATTCAACCAGACATTAAGACTGGTTTCCTTCCCAACATCCTACACTATCAAACCTCCAGTAACAGTAGCAATGCAATGTATTTCAGCTGAGAGTGATGCACAAGACAAATGCTTTCAGGGCACAAATTAAAGAGCCAAGAATAAAGAAAAAATCAAGTTAACCAGAGCAATTTGAAGCCTTTGGTACATATAGTAACAGAAGTTCTCAACAGTGGGAACCAAGGAACAACAAATTTCAAACAAAGCCCAACCCTGGGCTTTGTTCTATACAATACATACATACATATATATACAATATATACTGTTCTATATAACATATGCAGCTTCCAAACAAAAATTATAATGTATGCTAAAAGGCAGTAAAAATACATTCTGAAGAGACAAAGCAATCATCAGAACCAGACTTAGAGGGGCACCTGTGTGGCTGTCTATTGAACATCTGCTTTAAACTCAGGTCTTGATCTTAGGGTCCTGGGATCAAGCCCTGTGTCAGGCTCCCTGCTCAGGGGGAAGTCTACTTCCCCTCTGCCCCTTCCCTCTGCCCCTTACACCACTCATGCTCTCTCTCTCTCAAATAAATAAAATCTTAAAAAAAAAAGAAAAAGAAAGAAGAAAGAAAGAAAGAAAGAAAGAAAGAAAGAAAAGAACCAGACTTAAATATGTTCAAGGGCCAATGGAAAGATATGGTAAACATGCAAAATCAGTTTATTTCAGCAGAGATAGAAACTATAAAAAAGAATCAAATGGAAATGCTAGAGACATAAAACACTGTAACAGAAAAGAAGACCTTCAATGGACTCATGAGTAGATTTGACAGAACTGAGAAAACAATCAATGAATTTGAAGGAAATAATAAAACTTTTACAAGCTGAAGCACAGAGGTAAAGTGTGGAGAAAACAAAATAAAACAAACAAACAAAGAAACAGAGCACTGAAGAGCTGTGGGATCACATCAAGTAGCATAATGGGAAAAACTGGAATGCTGGAAGGAGAAAAGAAAACAAAGCAGGTGAAATATTTGAAGAAACAATGATGAAAATTTTCAAAAACAAGTGACACCAAACCAGAAATTCAAGTAGAATAAATACCCCAAACACAAAACCTAAGAATATCATATTCAAACTGCAGAAAACCAAAGAAAAAGAGAAATTCTTGAAGAAAACCAGAGGGGAAAAAAGATATTTTGCCTACAGATGCAAAGGAGAATTATAGCAGATTCCTGATCAGAAACCATGCAAATAAGAAATAGTGGGGTGAGAACTTTAAAGTGTTAAAAGAGAAGAAAAAGCCCTATCAACCCAGAATTCTCTAGCAAAAGCAGCCTATAAAGACTTTCTCAACAAATAAAAACTGAGAGAATTGTCAGTAGACCTGTCCTATGACAAACATTAAAGGAAGTTCTTTAGGCAGGAGGAATATGATTAAGGGCAGGAACTTAGATCCATATAAAGAGATGAGTGTTGGAAATAGAATAAATGAAGGTAAATATAACTTTATTTTTCTTATTTTTAACCACCTTAAAAGAGACCCATTTAAAGTGGTAGCTGTAAAAATGCATTGAGTGCTCATAGTTACAGTGTGTATGAAAGTGAGATATGTACACTGGCATGAAGATGGAAGGGAGACCCTGGGAAAGTACTGTGACAAGGTACTTTTACTACATGTAAAATGGTATCATATTATTTGAAAACAGACTCAAATAATTTTAAAAAGCATATTTTATGGGGCGCCCGGGTGGTTCAGTCAGTTAAGTATCTGTCTCTTAATTTGGGCTCAAATCATGATCTCAGAGTCATGGGACAAAGCCTTGCATCAGGCATTAGGCTCCACCCACTACAGAATCTGCTTGAGATTTTCTCCCTCTGCCCCTTCCTCTTCTTGAACACTCTCTCCCTCTCTTTGTCAAATAAATGAACAAATTTAATTTTCTTTTAAAAAAAGTGTATTTTAAGTTTTAGCACAAGCACTAAAAAGACTTTAAGTCTAAATATTTAAGTGTATGGAGAAGGTAAAATTGAAGAAAAATATTTCAAAAATTGGAAAATATACAACAAGCAGAAACAAGTCACATAGAAGAAATACAATAGATAACAGAGAGTCACATGACCAATTTTAATGCAAATATATTAATAATTACTTTGAATGCCCATGGTTTAAATGTACCTGCTAAATGACAAAGACTATGTTATTGGATAAAAGAGGAAAACAACAGTAGTAGAAAACGAGACTTAACTATATCCTTTCTACCAAAAACACAGTTTTTAAATCAATAGGTTCAAATGCTGCCTGGAAGGCTAAAGTAGTTATATGATTACAAACAAGACAGAAAAAGGAAGACTACTGGGTACAAAAAGGGATATTACATAATAAAAGAGGGATTAATTCTCCAAGAATACATAACCATCTATGCACGCACCTAACAATAGAGCTTGAGGCAAAACCTGATGGATCTGAAAGGATGAACAGACAAATCTACAATGATAGAATATGAATAGTCCTAGATTTATTAAGAGAGTTGAATCTGTGCGGCGCCTGGGTGGCTAAGTTGGTTAAGTGTTCAACTCGATTTCAGCTCAGGTAATTATTTCAGGGTTGTGAGATCAAGCCTTTATTGGGCTCTGCAGTGGGCATGGAGCCTGCTTAAGATTCTCTCTCTCCCTCTCCCTCTGCTTCTACCCCCAAGCTTACTCTCTCTCTCTCAAAACAGACAAAGAAACAAACAGAAAAACAGAGGGAGGAAAAGAAGGATTAAATTTGTAGTTTTAAATATGCTAATACAAAACAAAACAAAATTCTCCAAGCCCAGATACTTTCACTGATGAGTTCTACCAAGTATTTAAGGAAGAAATAATACCAACCTACATATTCCCTTTCAGAAAATGAAAGAAGAAAAAATATTTTTCAAATAATTCTAAGAAGTCAGCATTATTCTAATACCAAAATCAGACACAGCATTATAAGAAAAGAATACTATAGGGCATTATCTGTCATGAACATATACAAAAAAATTCATAACAAATTTTAACAAATCAAATCCAGCAATATATAAAAAGCAAATTCAAGTGGAGTTTATCCCAGGAATGCAATGCTGGTTCAACATTCAAAATTTAATCTCTACAATTCACCATATTATTACACTAAATAAGAAATCCATATGACCATATTAGTACATGCAGAAAAAGCTTTCAACAACATTCAACATATATTCATTTGTGATACAGTTTCCTATTTGTAGTAGTAACAATAATACTGCAGTAATAAACTGCAACTCTTTGTGAGCAAACTCCTTTAACTTAATGCAGAGTATCTAAAAAAAAAAAATCTAAAGCTATCATAATATTTAATGGTAGAAGACTAACTCTTTTCTCCTAAGTGCTACAAGGAGTCAAGGATATCCTCTCTCACCATTCCTATTCAACATCATACTGGAAGTTCTAGCTAGAGCAATAAAGCAAGAAAAAGAAATAAAAAGAATAAATTGGAAAGGAACAAATAAATCTATCTTTACTTAGAGATAATATATTTGTCCATATATAGAATCCCAAAAAATTCACAAAATACTCCTGGAACTAATAAATGAGTTCTACCTGGCCTCAGAATACAAGGTGCACATGTTAGTCTATATTTCATCATCTTTTTTGGAATTGATTTGGTTATTCAATTTTCTTTGATTTTTCATATAAATTTAAAGTCTGCTTATTGGTATTTACAAAAAGGTTTACTGGAAATTTGATTGAGTTTGTCTTACTGAATGTATAGATCAAAGGGGAGAGATAACACTGTGATAGTATTGAGTCTTCCAACCCATGAACAAATATAGCTCTTTATTTATTTAGGTTTTCTCCAACTTCATTCCCTAGTGTATTGTAGGTTTTTTTCATACAGATCTTGTACCTATTTAGATTTATACCTAAGTAATTCCATTTGGGGTGCTATTATAAATGGTATTACTATTATGTTTCAGATTTCAATTTATCATGCAATGTATGATAATAAAATTGACATTTGTAGGTTGACCTTGTATTCTGAGGCCTTGCTTCACAAGGTGTTTGGGAAAATAACTGGAAGAACTACTCCTGATTCTAGAGTAGTTTCTTGGGGATATAAGAAAAAAAAATGGAAGTGAAAAACTGGGGGGTTTAGAAAATCAATGTAATTTTTTTAAAGATTTTATTTATTTATTTAACAAATGGAGGTCACAAGTAGGCAGAGAGCGAGAGAGGGGAAGCAGGCCCCTTGCTGAGCAGAGGACCTGATGTGGGGCTCGATCCCAAGACCCTGGGATCATGCCCTGAGCTGAAGGCAGAGGCTTTAACCCACTGAGCCACCCAGGCGCCCCCAGAAGTATGTGTTTTTAACCACAAAATGCAAGTGTTTGTAATAAATCTCTTTTGTTGGTACCAAATGGCTTCCTTTGCAACTCTTCAATGTGACACCTGCACTTCCTCTTGCTGAATAACAATCCACTTCGATGAATGTCTAAATAACAGTTCAGGAGTTCTTTTCAGGCTCAGCAGAACAAAGCTGGATTCCCAGGCAATATTCTAATAAGTCTTTTAAGATTCAATTCCTATCAAAGTACCATCCATCTTTTTCAAAGAAATGGAACAAATAATTCTAAAATTTATATGGAACCAGAAAAGACCTCGAATAGCCAAAGGGATATTGAAAAAGAAAGCCAACGTTGGTGGCATCACAATTCCGGACTTCAGGCTCTATTACAAAGCTGTCATCATCAAGACAGCATGGTACTGGCACAAAAACAGACACATAGATCAATGGAACAGAATAGAGAGCCCAGAAATAGACCCTCAAATCTATGGTCAACTAATCTTCGACAAAGCAGGAAAGAATGTCCAATGGAAAAAAGACAGCCTTTTCAATAAATGGTGCTGGGAAAATTGGACAGCCACATGCAGAAAAATGAAATTGGACCATTTCCTTACACCACACACAAAAATAGACTCAAAATGGATGAAGGACCTCAATGTGCGAAAGGAATCCATCAAAATCCTTGAGGAGAACACGGGCAGCAACCTCTTCGACCTCTGCCGCAGCAACATCTTCCTAGGAACAACGCAAAAGGCAAGGGAAGCAAGGGAAAAAATGAACTACTGGGATTTCATCAAGATCAAAAGCTTTTGCACAGCAAAGGAAACAGTTAACAAAATCAAAAGACAACTGACAGAATGGGAGAAGATATTTGCAAACGACATATCAGATAAAGGACTAGTGTCCAGAATCTATAAAGAACTTAGCAAACTCAACACCCAAAGAACAAATAATCCAATCAAGAAATGGGCAGAAGACATGAACAGACATTTCTGCAAAGAAGACATCCAGATGGCGAACAGACACATGAAAAAGTGCTCCATATCACTTGGCATCAGGGAAATACAAATCAAAACCACAATGAGATATCACCTCACACCAGTCAGAATGGCTAAAATCAACAAGTCAGGAAATGACAGATGCTGGCGAGGATGCGGAGAAAGGGGAACCCTCCTACACTGTTGGTGGGAATGCAAGCTGGTGCAGCCACTCTGGAAAACAGCATGGAGGTTCCTCAAAATGTTGAAAATAGAACTGCCCTATGACCCAGCAATCGCACTATTGGGTATTTACCCTAAAGATACAAATGTAGTGATCCAAAGGGACACATGCACCCGAATGTTTATAGCAGCAATGTCCACAATAGCCAGACTATGGAAAGAACCTAGATGTCCATCAACAGATGAATGGATCAAGAAGATGTGGTATATATACACAATGGAATACTATGCAGCCATCAAAAGAAATGAAATCTTGCCATTTGCAACAACATGGATGGAACTAGAGCGTATCATGCTTAGCGAAATAAGTCAAGCAGAGAAAGACAACTATCATATGATCTCCCTGATATGAGGAAGTGGTGATGCAACATGGAGGCTTAAGTGGGTAGAAGAATAAATGAAACAAGATGGGATTGGGAGGGAGACAAACCATA